>NW_017259576.1:241153-245089 GCF_001594045.1 Atta colombica | reverse complement strand
TATATATATATTTTTTCTCTTTTGTTTTTAAGGCATAGGTAAAAGCTTGTTTTTTTAATTCTAATTAATTTAATATAGACAGGAGTAATTAATTCTATGTGATATAAAACTTATATTAGAATTATGTACAAACATGTTTATCAAAGTATAATTTTATCATGAAGATATTTGTATCTTTTTTATAATTTTCAAATATTTATTTATATACACCTTAATATGTATAAAATATATTTTTTCTTTTGTCTTTAAGGTGTAGGTAAAAGCTCGCTACTTCTGAGATTCGCTGACAATACCTTCAATGGCAGTTATATAACTACAATAGGAGTGGACTTTAAGATACAAACTGTGGAGGTAGACGGTGAGCGAGTAAAGCTGCAAATTTGGGATACCGCTGGACAAGAACGTTTTCGGACAATAACTTCAACTTACTATAGGGGAACACACGGCGTTATAGTTGTGTATGATGTGACCAGCGGTGATACCTTCGCGAATGTTAAACGGTGGTTACATGAAATCGAACAGAATTGTGATGTAGTTAACAGGGTACTGGTAGGAAATAAAAATGACGCACCTAATCAAAAGGTGGTGTTAACAGAAGATGCACAAAGATTTGCTAATCAAATGGGGATCCAGTTGTTTGAAACTTCCGCTAAGGACAACATCAATGTTGAAGAAGTATGCATCACATTAGTTTTTTTTATTTATAAAGCTATAAAACTGAAATAAAACTGAAAACTTTAAGCTTTTCTTTCACGCTTGTTTTTTTATTATATTGATAAAGCTAATTTTATTGAATTTTATTCAACTTCAAGAATACTGTAAATTTTGTTAATTAAATTAATATATATTTCCTACTCCACTGCAATTTAATAATTACTTGCAGATGTTCATGGCGATAACGCGGCAAGTATTGCGGACCAAAAAAGAACGCAAGGAACGGCAAGCCATACAGACTAATGAGACAGTCAACTTAAGAAAAAGCACAAAACAGCATAGGAAAAAATGTTGTTAGCGTTATATAAGCACGCTACTCTCTATAAACGAAATATTCTTTGATACAATAATTAGGACAGAATAAAACAGAGAGCATGTGTTAGTATTACGAGCGGACATGAGACGCTGGAAACCCTGATATTTTCTAACACTGAGTTTTGTATTCCAATTACGATACCTAAGATTGTATCCTAACTAAAGTATACTTTTTTGACGTTAGTATTTAACATAGTAGAATCGAAATACCGAACGAGCGCGTAGAGCTTATTTAGTGAAAATGATCGTCTGTGCGACATTCTTTTTTAACACGTTAAATACTTTTGCGTGCGTTGAAGAACAAAGGCCTATTCATTTGTAATACTTACGAAAGGGTAACTCTTACTCACGCGTATATTAAAATCCTCTCATACACACGTTTTATACACAAACGCGTTTCACATCATGTAATCATTAAACGAAATATCGTAAGTGGCAAACATCATTACGAACATCTTCCGCTTACTTTTTTGTCATTATGTAATTTTGATCGTAGTAAAATTTTGCTGCATTCAACAATGAGTTACCATATGCTAAATAAGTCGTATTTAGAGCGAGTAGGATTAAAGTTTCTTGAACAAACGAGCGATGAATATTATTAGCTGGTCCAAATAATTTTTAGGACGTTTTAGTAAAATTAAGGTTCCTGTAATTTGATGACGCTTTCAAAATACGTTCAAAAGATTCAATTTAATCGAATGCATGGAATGTATTAGGGATGTGCAACGGCATGTAAAAAAAATTATGTAAAAAGAAGACTGCTATATGAAACTGCAAAAATTGCTTTGTCGTGTGAAATTCAATATACTCCGTTTCGAAAATTATCTGTCAGAAGACTAATCAATATAATTTATTTCCAATAGTCACATTTACAACATGTATTTCGTAAAATTTTATAATTAGTTATAATTAATTCTTATTAAAATTTTAAAATTGTGTAATCTGTGAATATTAAATTTGTATATGAAATATTTATTAAAAGCACATTTTAAAAAAATTTTAAATAGTATCTAATAAAATTGAATCGTATACAATCGTATCTCTTTATATTTTTTAAGAATGATAAATTTGTTAGCTAAAAGCATCAATTATATATTATTGTTTCCAAGACATTGGAATATGCAGTATTTATATCGCGTGCATTGTTATGCATTAATAAAATATTAAACAGTATTATCTCATTTTTTAATTTTGTGTATGTCTTTCAATAATTCTGTTACGAGGGAAAGATGAAAAGCTTGTAAACGTCCGAATTTTATATACTCGAATATATAAATACGCAAGTATTTTAAATTGTTCATGCATTTGCGAACAGACACATGCACACGCATACACACTATTAAATATTTATTGCAGAAGGGTAGATAGCAAGATGATAAAATATAACTATATCGGTCATGTCCAGCTATGACAGAAGCTGTCTGTATTAATCTGTGATAATAGTTAAGATAATGTCGCCAGCTGCCTGTAATACTGCTGTGTGTATCTACTTCCTGCTCCCTGTGTTGTAATTAATATCGCTATTATTTCTCTCTTTCTTTTTTTTCTTTTTAGTATCAATTATGTATCTCCTTTAGAGGCAATAAAGCGACATCCTATATTGTGTACATATTCTCTTGCCAGTTTTAGTGGCATATTCACGAAATATTTCATCGAGCATATTCAATCTTGTTTACTGTTATACAGTTATGACGTTGTAATATTATTATACATACATATGATTATAAATAAATAGGAATCTACATGTATGTATCAAATAAGTATTGCCTTCATTCCTTGAAAAATTGATTTCTATTCCATTTGTATGTGTATTTTTTATTATTTAAAATATGTAAATATGTAGCAAAGCTTTAAATTTACATAATTCAAACAAATGAACTCAATCCAAGTTATATTGTATACATATAATCAATTCAGATAAAGCTCAAAGATTCGCGCCTCAGTGTATTGTCTTGCTTGAATAAAAATTCGAACTGAACAAATACATATAATATTTATAACACGTGGGCATTGCTTCGGAAATAAATTCAGAATACAAAAATATAATACAAAAAGTTTATTTAAACATTATAAATACTTATTCCATCTAATTTTAATTTTGAGTTATAGAAGTTTTCGTTTTTCTTCAATAATTTTCGTTGATCAAGTTGAACTATAGTCTTCACATATTTCTGTCTAAAAAAAACTGCTTACTAATGGTCAATTTTACAGTTGCGTAAGTATAGTTGTAGTTGTAAGAATTAACCAATCATATCGAATATGAGGAGAATATTCTACTGTGATTGGTCAATTCTTACATCTACAACCGTTATTTATGACTACGTTTATGCAATTATTGTATGTAATAGATTGTGTTTAACACACAAAGACGCGTGATCTTCATTTGAAGACGCTATCCAAGTTTAGTTTATAACGAGAAATATAATAATTATAATAACAATTTTTATAATGAAATTATTATAATTATATAACGAAACAGTAATTATAATGAAACACAAACACGTCTGTAACTTAGAAATAAAGTCAAATAAAATAAATGTTTATGTAAACTTTTTGTAGCATTTTTATGTCCTGAATTCATTTATAAAATTATGTTCACATATTATAAAACTCAATGTAATATATTCGAATTTGAAAAATATTAATAATTTAAAGAATTCATGATGGAATTTGTCGATGATCAGAAAATTCCATTATTTAAAACGTATTATTTTGTTTATGCGTAAAGAAAGATATTTATTTATACCTGTTACTTGCGAAAGTAACGATTTCGACTTTCAACGACAATAAAACGCTATATATAAGTAACAACAAATATATCCGTGCAAAGAGAAAGATAAAATTGTTCAATAAAATATTAAATAAGCGATAATATACTTTTATGTCTAGGCATGCATAGGTATTTTA
>NW_017259576.1:237052-241053 GCF_001594045.1 Atta colombica | reverse complement strand
TTTATGAACGTAGAATGTTAGAATACGCATTTTTTACTTCACTACTGCTAATATAAAAAATATAACTATAGAAAGATTTATATTTTATTATTTATTCAAGAGATTTAATTCGTAATGGCATTCTTGCTGCCTTGTTTTTTACATGTGCTTTTAACTTTTATATCATCCTTTCTTACAGTTAGTTTTCACAAAATTATTATTATTGCCATTATGTCATTATTATTTTACTAATTACAATTGGACACTTTTAACATTATATATCTATAAGAAAAATTATTAGTTCTTTAGGACAGTAATAATAATAATAAATATGAATATGTGCATATTCTTTATTATTGATATAACATGCAAATAATTTCCTTTTTAATGTTAGATTAATAAGAAATTATCCGATTTATCCGCGTGCGAAAATATAAGTAAAACGGCTTCGTATATTTGCAATTGTTTTGCATAATGAATGTGTGCAAGCCGCTGCTGATGCATCGATCGAATGAGCATTTGGAATAAATTAAAATATCTTTCACTCACTCGCACCCGTAAAATTTCTTGATTCGCGCAAATCGCGTGCTTTCTCGAAAGTTCTGATTAAATATATCGATTAACATTAATACCGTTTCTGTCTCTCAATAGAAAGGCCATCACATGTAAAAAAAATTTTAATCGTAACTGTACAGCCGTAAGCAAAAATCGATCAATTACAGTCAAAGCTATAGTCTTACGTTTTGGAATATTCTATCATAATTGGTCGATATCTTACTATTATGATTAAAGGCACACAGAAAAACTTAAATAATAAGCAAGAAGAAATATTGCCTTGTAAGCACAGAATATTTCTAGAATATATTATTTATCCTTTTTAATATTCGTATAATATTTTAGAAATATTGAGTCTTATATGATGCTTACATTATTACGATCTCTACTGTGATTGTAATTCGCTTATTGTTTTAGTCTTACTGCTTAAACTTTTGTGTGCTATGGCCATAAAAACTGTTTGCATGTAATAATTTTAAAGATACTTAGGTCATAGCACGTATGTATCCAAAATTAGGACATGAGATATCCATGAGATGAGGTATCTACTGTGTCTTTTAGGTATTCGTAGTCAATTCTTACAAACAGTGCAAGAAACGCGAATAGATTTCTAATTAATATCTTAAAATATTATTTAAGACGGTTTTAAAATAAGAATGGCTTATAAATAATGAATATAAGCCTTAGGTCCAACCATACACGTTCAAGCAAATTTGTCAAATATGCTTGTGCAAGCTCTGTAAATTTGTTTGAATGTGTCAGAAAACTACAGTCATTTTGACTTGTACAAATGACTTTTTTGATGTTCATAAATTTGCACAAGCAGCTTACGTAAACATATTTAATGAATTTGTTTGAACGTGTAGTCGGTCTTAGACATCGTACAAATTTTTTTCGAAAATTGATTGAAAAAACTAATACTCGTTTATTTAAGTCAATAATAATATAAGAAGTTGTATAATATTGAGAAAAAGTTACACAGTGTGTGATTATAATATTCTTCACACTCATTACGTGTCTCGAATCGATCGAAATGTCAAATGCACTATGACGTTCCGATTTCCAGCACAATCCTGCAATTCCACTAATTAGCGTACAAACTGTCTCGTAAGTCGTTGTGAAATGGCACTGCTTAAATATCTTGTTGAAATTTGTGCTCAACGTGAGTGGACATTAATTTTTTACAGACATTTTAACAAATAATATTATGACTTTTATATATCTTAATCGTTGTGCGTTATATGTATCTCGTAATATGAATGTTTAACACAAAATTAATTGTGTGCCATGTCATAAATAATTCTTCAAGATACTACTCATTGTATAAATCCTAACAATATTTACGATCTTCAAAACATAAAGATGTCACCAGTGTCTTAGCTAGCCGATTGTTTTCGAGACGTTTGTTTGTCTTCTGACATTCAAAGCCGATTCGAGACGCTTGTTTGCCTTCTGATATTCAAAACTTTCTTGCAAGTTGCAAGGTGCGAAAAAAACTTTGTAATCACACAACTGTAAAAGAACCAGGATGAATCAATCAAATCTATATTATACCAGTAAATCGAAAATTTGTCGAGCGCAAAATAAACGACGAAATAAGAATTATCACGTCTTGATTCCTGAATTTACGAAAGATCTCCAAAGACGAAAACCGTCGCGTATAGCGACATTGGATCCTTCCGAAAGAAAAACTTTAAAACAAAAAACTTTAAAAAAAAATCGAGCAAAAGAAAAAGAGAGAGAAAGAGTATATAGAGATTACACGAGCAATCGTGTCGAGAAAAAGAGAGAGAGAGGATTTAGTATTATTTTTAGTACATCGAGCGCGAATCGGCAACGGCATTCTGGGATTTCGGCAAGCGAGGTAGTATCACGCGCGATGTGGTCCGGGGTGCGCACCGTGTGTCTCACCCTCACCCCCGACCCCTCCTGCCCTCCCACCACGCAACGAAAACTTAAAAATGCCGCCGCAGCGCAACCCGAATCGATATTCGCCGGTGCAGTCACGTGGCACGGTTTCGTGCCGCGCGGGCCAATGAGCGGCCGCGACGAGCGGATCTCGCTCCGCCTGTGCTCTACGGGACGACGACACGACATCTGCGTGCGGGTAGGCGGAACAACAGTCCGCGGCTGGTAGCGCACCGGTTCACAGTAGGCGATGTTCCGCTCTGCGGGCGGTCCACGTTAAGTGACCCCGACACGATATACATCGACGACGGGCGTTTAACCAGCATCGGCAGTAGCAGCAGCGACGGCGACAACGACGACGACGAGGACGACAACGAAGATAACGTCAACGGAAAAGACGAGCGAAAACGACATCACGACATCGACACGTGAACAAGGCACGGTGCGCTGTCGCTTCAACGCTGATCGCCCCTTTCGACACGCGTATATTACGCACGTATCACGTATGTCTGTGTATGGTGCCCTATCGTTCACCGGAAAAAGCGCGCGGGGCCGCGACTCGTAAGCGACTCCGTATTTACTCGTACATATTCGCCGTGGTAGTTGTCTCGCGTGCAAAAAAGAGAGTCCAGTCGTCGTGGCTACGGGACAGAGTGAGAGAGTAGAGGAAGTGACTGCGGTGTACGAGACGGAGATCGAGAACGCGCCGAGTAGTAGTGCTCGAAGGGGACGAGGTGGGGCAAGGTTGGTGTAAGAAGGAAAGGAGGAGCGAGGAAGCGAGATAGATGCAGAGCGTGAGATAAAGAGAGTGAGAGGAGGGACTTGCCGTGCGCGCGAATAGGACCGAGTCCGAGAAGAGAGAGAGATAGAGAGAGAGAGAGAGAGAGAGAGAGAGAGAGAGTGAGGCGAGACGCAGACGGTAAGAAGGAAGGGAACCAAGAGTCCAGAGACCAGACGGTACGCGATATGGTGTTTCTATACGAAGGAATGGTGCTCTTTCGTGAAAAGTAACTCTTGCGGACTGTACGGTGCCGTATGAATATAGTTACAAAGTTGCATTAGCTGCGTGTCGTATCTTCGCTCTCGTCGATATATCGTCGATCGTCGGTCGTTTCGCGGTCGATCGCGAGATAAATCCCGCTGTGTCCATCCCCCTCCCGGCACGACCATCACATAGTCGAGCTCGTGGATCGCGCGTTGATCCGTACTGTCGCGTCGACGCGGTGATATCGCGGTGGTCGGTGCGTAGCGCGGCGGCGATCGATAAACGCGATCGATATCGCGATTGTCGCTCGCGCGTTCGTGAGTGGTACATATATCATATCGGATACGTGTCGCGATACGCGCGCGCTCGCGCGCTGGAAAAACTCTTATTATGCGACTACCGAAGTCGCGCCATAATCGGGAACGGCGGGGATCGGATTAACCGAGAAGATAGAACGCGTAACGCAGAGAAGAAGCGGCGGAGGAGGAAGAAGAAGAGGAGGTGGAGGAGAAAGAAGAAGAAAGATTTCAAGATAGAGGGAGATAATCACCGCGACGGACGAGGACACGACGAC
>NW_017259576.1:236687-236952 GCF_001594045.1 Atta colombica | reverse complement strand
CGGCGGCGGCATTGGCAGCCTCGGTCGCGGCGGCAACGGCGACCGGCTCGGGGTCGCAGGACGACGAGCACGACGACGACGACGACGAAGACGATAGCGACGACGATATGGAGGAGAGCCACCTGCTGATGACTGAACTTCCTTCGCCGTTAACGCCGAGCGCCGGTCGCGGCGGTACAACCTTGCTTCATCGTCCGGGCCATTACTATCACCTGCATCAGCCGCACCTGGCGATACCGACGTCGCAGAATCAAGCGATTCTTCA
>NW_017259576.1:231711-236587 GCF_001594045.1 Atta colombica | reverse complement strand
GGCGGCGCGACCGCTGCCACCGCCGCCGCCGCCGCTGCTGCCGGTCTACCAGCCTACACCATCAGCCAGGGTGGCATCTCCTCGCGGCATCAGCTGCACCCACATCAGGTGCATCAACGCGGCACCGCGGTAACGCACGGCCAGCCCGCCGCGAGCACCCACGTGTCCTCCCTGTATCCAGAGATTCTGGCGCTCATCTTCAGCTACCTGGACGTACGCGACAAGGGACGAGCCGCTCAAGTATGCACCGCGTGGCGCGACGCTGCCTATTATCGCTCGGTTTGGCGAGGAGTCGAAGCGCGACTGCACCTCAGAAAACAGGCGCCGGCGTTATTCGCCAGCTTGGTAAGACGCGGCGTGAAGAAGGTACAGGTGTTGTCACTGCGACGCGGTCTCAGCGATGTTCTAAAGGGCGTGCCGAATCTTGAGGCACTCAACTTGTCCGGTTGCTACAACATCACCGACTCCGGTATCACAAATGCTTTTTGCCAGGAGTACCCGTCCCTCATCGAGCTCAACCTATCACTTTGCAAGCAAGTGACGGACACCTCCCTCAGCAGGATAGCACAGTTCCTGAAGAATCTCGAGCATCTTGAACTGGGCGGTTGCTGCAACATCACAAACACCGGTTTACTGCTGATCGCATGGGGCTTGAAGAAACTCAAACGACTGGACCTACGAAGTTGCTGGCACGTTTCTGACTTGGGCATTGCTCATTTGGCTGGACTGAATCGCGAGACCGCCGACGGTAATCTCGCTTTGGAGCACCTGAGTTTGCAGGACTGCCAACGATTGAGCGACGAGGCGCTTAGGCACGTGTCGCTTGGCCTCACCACCCTCAAGTCCATCAACCTGTCATTCTGCGTATGCATCACCGATTCCGGCGTCAAACATCTGGCCAGGATGTCGAGTCTACGCGAGTTAAATCTACGCTCGTGCGACAACATTTCCGACATCGGCATGGCGTACTTGGCCGAAGGCGGCAGTCGCATCACATCGCTCGACGTGTCGTTTTGTGACAAGATTGGTGATCAGGCACTCGTGCACATTTCTCAAGGTTTGTTCAACCTAAAATCCCTGTCACTGTCCGCTTGTCAGATTAGCGACGAAGGTATCTGCAAGATCGCCAAGACCCTACATGACCTCGAAACCCTCAACATCGGCCAGTGCAGCCGGCTCACTGACCGGGGTCTGCACACCGTCGCCGAGAGCATGAAGAATCTCAAGTGCATCGACCTGTACGGCTGCACGAAAATCACCACCAGCGGCCTCGAGCGGATCATGAAGCTGCCACAGCTCAGTACGTTAAATCTTGGTCTGTGGCACGTGCGGTGATGGCTTTTTCCGTGGCTAAGTGCTCTGGACGAACGCTGCCAACGTTACCGTCATCGTCATCGGCACCGTCATCGTTACCAAGGCGACGACAACTCCTCGCAGCGACCCAAGGATAACTTCGTCTTCGCGCGCATGTTCCTGCCGCAGGCGGTAAGTCCGTTTCTGTCGCTCGGCGCACGAAGTCGCCCGAGCGCCCTCGACATCGGTATCTACGACGTCGTCGGCGAATAGCGTAAATAGCGAATTTAGCTTGTTTCTCCGCCCGAGACGAGAATTCTCCCCCCTCTCTCTCTTAAAGGGGGAGGGGGGGGGAAACAACCGCTGGTTCTCGAGGGGCACTGTTTTTCAAGATTGGCCCAATTTTTACTCTTTAGAGTAAGATTCCTTTTCAAAGAATTTAGAGTATTTATTTTCGTACTTTCAACATATGACAAATTAACTCGTCGAAATAATAATTAATTTGAATCTTTAATCTAAAAATGTTATATGTCGATTGCCAACTGCGTGTCATTGATCATAGCCTTGTAGAAGTAACGAGCGAGAAAATCCCAGCCGACGTTCATTTCCCTTTTTTTTCCTAAATTTTCGAGAGCTAAATTGTCGAGCGAGCCGAGAATTGAAACGAGGCATTTGATACTCGTCGAATTCTTCGTTTAATTAATCTAGCGATCGTCTTCGACGCGCGACGATCAAGTTTGGTCGGAAATGCGTATGTGTGTTTGAAACAGTCGCTTTTTTTGTTCTTTTTAGAAAATAAAACGCTCTTCGAAAGGACATAATGCCATTTGTCTGAAAAACGGTGCCCTGAAAAACAGGCTCAGTTTTCAATCTTTAAGAGTGAGATTTCTTCGGAATGATAATTTACTCTAAAAGTTTTAGAGAGACTCTTATACTGATTGCCGTGTTTGCATTACATAACACATAGGAACATACCTTTGTCATGGCAAATTCGAACTCAGCGATGTAATAATGGTTTCAATCTCTAAATCAGTTTTTTTATCGCCATTTTTTTCTTGGAACACGCGAGTTTCAACAGAAATGTTAGTAACAAAAATATGACATAATAATTAATGTGCATCCTGAACAAAAATTATGATATGTACTTTAAGAGTACATAATATACTTTTTTTTTATTAAATAAGTTAAATCAATTCGAACGTGATAAATATTACTCATTCTTCGTTTGGATGTTTCGGAAATAAAACGTGATTATATTGATAATAATTCACTTATTTTTAATTATGTGCTGTGTTATTAGTTAATGATTGTGAAGTGCAATATGAATTAGCGACGCATTTTCAACAATTTCTATTAATGAAATTGATCAAAGACTAGATCCAGAATACAATTTTCAAAATACAACTTGAAATCGCGAGTGCAGGTAAAGGCGTTGGTGCAGATAAAGTCGCGAGTGTAGATCACTGCACTAGCGAGGATCGCGGCGATGTTACATTTGCTTATATAAACAACTTCTCTTATAGTTACTGTTTTTCCAGACTTTTCAAAATATTTATAAACAAATTTTAATGGAGTTTCTTGCTGTTATAATCATACTTTGGATTATTTTTTCTTCTGATATACATCGATCGTAACTTAATTCGTTAATTGATCTATTCTTTAGTATGTTTTGATTGTAAACGCTTATTGTTTAGTTTAGAATTAAAATATGTCATTATATTTATATATTTCATCTTAGTTTTATCATGTATTAAATCAACCTTTATTAAACTTTATTGATTTAATGACAGCTAATTTTGGATATTCGATATGGAGAGCTAATTGATTGCGATTCCTCGAGGTTTTTCCTACTAGTTGTATCTAATAGTCATTTTTTATAGTGAATAATGATTTAATTTTTAAAATAGCATTGCAATAGTTCTACACCAATTATTCGTAGTTTTCGAGATGGAAGTTTGTGTTGGAGGACGGATTGAGTCAACCGCCGTTGCAGTGAAGTTTGGGTGAAGTCGTAGGTGCAGGTCATGAGCGATGCACATGCAGATGGAGACGCGGAGATATCAAATATCCGCATCAAATTCTGCGGAATTGTAATATGTCTTAACAAAGCGTTTTAAAGACGGAAGCGCTTGGATTATTTCATGTAAAATAGGAATAACAAGCAAAAAAATTAATCATTTTAAACAAGAGGATTTAGGGGAATAAATGATGAAAAAAGGAACTCGTTTACCTTAACTCTGCCTAAATTTCTATTGTGTTTTTGTGTACATCAATAAATAAATTCAGGTGAAAGATTACTTGAGCAATCAGAACGATCTCTATGTTCAAATCAGAATCATTTAACAACTCAGATTTATCTTCTTGAAAATTATTTACTTTAATGACAGACAGACTCTTGTTTTATCTTTTTGATAAAAGTCTATTCATATATATTTAGGAGCTATTCGTTTATTTTTGATAGTGGACCATGTTTTCGACCAATAACTCATAGAAATTGATTTTCTCCACTCTGCTTATTTGCAATCTTCGATTAAGCAAATCTAATAGTTCATCTCTGCTACCAAGATGATTCCTATCATTCATCTCTTCAGAATTTTTTTTTGTATAATAAAAGGTCGCATTACAGCAACTGGAAGTTTTTTTAGTATTATACATTTTAATGGAAGAGTGAACAGAGTGTATGCATACAAAGGATAAAATAAAATAATAAAAATTTTAACATAAAAAAAATTTTAATTTTTATATTATATATTCATAACGGAAGTTAGACTTGTTAATTTTGTTGAAAGTTATAGATATAATATACAGATGTAACAAAAATCCGCCTTTAAAGAAGAAAATCCTCAAAATAAAGACGTTATACACTAGTTGAATTTGTAATGAGAAAGTTTACAGCATCATTGAGTAAAGAAAGATTGATTCTTATCCAAAATACATCGAATATGAAGAAAAATCATATTTTGATTTTCTTCACATTCCAAGAATATATAAATATATACAATATTTTTTTTAATCCTCGTCGTACTTGAAAGAGTTCCTCCTCTGATTTTGATGGAGGGACAGTCTTTACTATTATTTTGTTCTTCAAAAATAAAAGACATGTATTTTTTTATACGTGCTCTAACTCACTTTTAAAGGATAAAACACTTGTCTGAAAGTCTTTTTTTTTCGAAGCGAATATCACTAAAACTGTAAGAGATAGAAAAAACTTTTTGAAATGAAAGTTTCACGAGTACTTTAATTAATATTATTAAATTTTATACAAAAATTTTTTTATTTATCCGCATCACTTTTTTAAATTTTGATTTTGTTTATGATATACAAAAAATTACGTTGTGACAGTTTTCCACTAAAATATTATTACTAATATAATCACTTACGTAAAATTTATGGTCTCCCTATTTTACTTCCAATAAGAAAGGAAAACTGAAGGAATAATCTTTATATCTGAATCTTATCCAAACTATGACTTCTGGAATCGATCCTCTTAAATTATTACTTAGTCTTGGAATGTCCTTGGTATCCTCTGAAGTTGTCTCAAGAATGTCTTTGAATATCTATGCTCTTAGATCAAGAGATTACT
>NW_017259576.1:223494-231611 GCF_001594045.1 Atta colombica | reverse complement strand
TATATAAAAGCCCATTCGCGATCGCTTGAAAGGGAAGTGGACTTTCTAAAATGTTGCAGATTTTTATTGAAAGTCAAGATTAAATGTTGCAATCAAACTTAATACTCTTATTCCAAAATAGATGAACTCCCATACTCCTCAGAAGAGTGGGATCGCGGATACTGGGTCAAAATAGTAAATTTTTTCTGAAAAAAAAAATCAATAGCGACAAAGTTGAATTTTTGTCTATTACTTAATTTTGATATCAATTGTCGAAAAATATCATTCCCATATCTTTTAAACGAACGCAGCCATACCCGAACACGTACAATTTTCTTACTACATGTAAAATGGTTCATATTTTTTAGTTTAAAACCAGCCATACTTACTGCAATCTCTTTGCAGAGAAGTCTACTTCTTGAAAAGAGTTTGCGAGCGATCTCAAGTTTATACAATGTTATGTTAATTTTACAAATAATTCCAGTAATGTACAACTTCCAAGAGAACACGTTAGTGACTCTCTAAGAACTTTCACACAGACGTTTCACGAGGGAAGGGAGGGGGATGACATTTCCTTATTGAAGGAAGGATATTAGTATGTAGCAAATTAATAGAATGAGAGATATTGAGTATCTCAGTTTCTCAACTCTATTAGATTCTGTTAAAAATTAAATTATTTTGAATAGTAGTAACATTGATCCAGTTATCAACTAACAACGTCAATGACCCTACATACATTAATAATTGGACATACATTAATAATAATTCAATTGTTATCATATAAAAATCATATTTAGAGATAAGATAATATTTTGTAGATAATATTCTATAGACAAATTAAATAAATGACGTAGAGACAGTAATAAGCCCATGGAACAAACCTTTGAGATAAACTTTTTGTGAGACACGAGTTCAAGATACATTACCATTTCTATCATTTTATGATACTTTTTTTATGAACGATTTTATCCACAATAAATTCCATTTAGAAGTTGCCAAATTATCATCTTTAAATCAATTTAAATACACATCTTTTAAAACTTTTATTGGATCTTTCTAAAAGTAATTATAAAAACCGATTAATAATAGTTGTGCCATTTTTTCAGAAGTTGTTAACTGTGAATGTTTTGACCTTCTTATCCTTAAATGATCTAAGAAGTATTCAATTAAGTCACTATTTTTGACGAATGTAGCTAGAGGTTTCAAAGATGATCAGATAGGATAATATCTATTGATTTAACAATACCTTTTTGAAGGTTTTACTACTCTACTAAGATCTGGAATAAAATGGTCTATATTTATTAATCTGAAATCATTAATATTTACCTGATTTAATAGAGGAACAACTTGAGAAATAAACTCTATTATCTATATGCATTTTTGTAGAAAATTTGATCAAATACTCCCAAACATCCTGTCTATAGAAGTAGATAAATAGTCACAATTCTTGAAATTGATAATTGTATTCTTGGATAATATCAAGTACTTTTAATTATTATTGGAGTTTTAATTTCTTTTTCAAAATCTACATCAAATTTAACATCTGTAACCTCAGTTGTACAACCATTGCAAGTTAGCACAGCATAATATTGGTATATTTTTTAGATGTTATTCTTTTTAAATTAATTATTCTTGTTATATTAGTTAATAAAACCAACTGAAAATGTATAATCTCTTCCGCCAGATGTAATTCCAGCTAACTTGTTTCTTGATTGTTTCATATGAGTGGAAAGGATTTACTATAGATGTATTTCTTTCTATGACGCTGAAGCTAGCGGCCAGATCCGAAACGCCAGGGATGAATAATAGCGCGGGATCCCCGATTATAAAAAAGTAGATTTTACAACGTTTTCATAAAAAATTTATTGAAAATAATAATGCACAATAATGCACGATAAAAAGACAAGATTTAAAATATTGAATTCAAAATATTGAAAATAAAAAATAATAAAAAATATTTAAAAATATGTACATAATATAAACAATATAAAAATGTTAATATTACTCCCACACGTATGGTGCTAGACTTTCAAAAAAAATTCTATAATGTAGTCTGGGACATGAGGAAACCAAAACGTTTCATATTTTTTAACATCAAGCCTCTATTGTTTATTAAAAAAATTATTAAACAAATATCCAGATCGGTCACAGGTCGTACACATAGTGGTACACTTTCTAAAAAAATTGCAACTTCTAAACAACTTCTGGGTTTTTTAACTTTTTCTTTAGACACAGCATCTAAATATGATGTAAATGGGCCATCTTTATCTAAATAATAATTTGTATCCACGTTACTATATTCACTATTTAGTTATTATTAATAAATATTAAATGTCTTTCATATGTAGAATCTGTAAAAATCATCAACTATTTCGATATGATTCATGATTATTGCGAGGTGGACACTTGATTATTGCGAGGTGGACACGATCTTAATCTATATCTGTCCTATTACGCATGAAACAGCACGAAAATAACAAGTTGATTGTGATTTTACTTAGTTGTATTAATATTGAGTTCTCTATTTCATCTTGAGCGCAAAAATCAAGGTTTTATGTAAAATTGATGTAAAACATCTGATTTAGTATCACCTATTACATCTTGTTTTCCAATGCAATTTCCTTAATCTTTGAGCTAAATATGTAGGACATAAATTATCTTTTAAGAAAGATAAATTAAAATAATTTACATTTTTCATTCTATTTCTCAGTATTTTTATAATTTTTCGATTATTTGTTTTCATCATATCAAGAAAATCTATTCATCTTGGACTATTTTGTTTTATCGTCTGGATATTTGTAAATCTTGTTTTCAAATTATAGAGGACCTACATTAGAATTCCTTATTAATTCATGAGCAACAGATAAAACCATAGATTGTCCAAATGATTTTGATCTGGTATTTGATATGTCCCTTCTTATTTGAACAACTTTGTTATTTCGGAATCACTCACTGCTTTTAATTATAAATATTTAGATGCTAGATCTTTGAAATATAAATCAATAGAAGGCAGATTTCTTATATTTAGGGAATAAATATTTTCAAATAATTTTGATAGATCTGATTCTTCGGATATAGACTCTAATTGGTTTATTGATATTATTTTTCTATATAATTCAAGTTCCACCCTCTTCATTATCAAAAATACCTAATTATATTGGGATTTTGTCATCATTACCTCTAACGTAATGTGAAAAGTAAGTAGAAAGCGTTATTCCAAAATCTGATGGATAAAAAAGGAACTGTTCCCAGTCCAGAAATATGATCTTTTTCAGTAAAAACTTTTTGTCTTTGCAAATCATTTAATATATGGAATTGATTTGTAATAAAAGCATTATCAGGAGTATAATCGAATTTCGCTTGGGATTCAGTAATTGTATTAATAGTTGATAAAGATATCATTATTGAGCAAATGCCATCATTAATATCTGGAATCATTCTGTATATCTTCTTCGTCGCTGAACTAATTGCTTCTCCATCAAAGTATCTTATTTTTCCGAATTCACAAAGATGATTAAAAATATGTTTTAGACAATTTTAATGATAAATTAACTTGTTTGAGTAGGAAAGATAAATCTTCTAAATATTTATTCCTTATTGATAATTTGTTGCAATTTGGTTTTTTGTTTGTATCTTATCATTACTATTTGATTATCTCCTTGATACTTGTCTATATCTAATCTATTTTTTTCAGTTCCTAATTTTATCAAGCAATATTGTTATTATTGTTCACAACTTTTGACGCATTCCTTCCATTCCACCTAGATTTTTATCTGGAGATACTGAGTCTCGGCGTTAGGCCAAGGCGCAGCGACATTTAAAAATATTCATCAATAATTAGATTTAATTTCTCATCATAATAGGAAAAATCTAGAATAATTAAAAACATTTACTTGTAAAGACCAATAATGATTTGTACTAAAGAGCTGTTTAAAGTTAAACATTTGATCCATAATTTGGTATTTTTCCAAAATAAAACCAAACTAAAACATGTCGAAATTTGAGATTCCATTTACTCAGATCTAAATTAAATATTTCTTAAGTCTTGATACCTTGCAGTTAACCTCCTCATGTGTTAAATTTCTTCATCTATCATTGTTCAGGTATGTATATATATATGTATATACATGTATATATATATATATATATACATGTATATATATATATATATATATTTCATTATTTGTTTTGCTATATTGCTTACCATAGAGATTTGAATTAAGCTTTAAATATATGTTTGACAAATAATCTTCCAGAAGGCTTGAAGTCTTGTTCTTTTCTACATAGTGTTGCTGTAAAGTGAAATAAATCAAAATAATTATTGTCAATATCAAAAATTCTGTTTTTAATTCATTTTCATTTCTTTGTAAAAATCTCTCAATGACTCTAACTGGCTTAAGAGGAACTTTAAAGAAAAGCTTGTTCTTTCCATATAGATTCTTGAAAACGCATAAGGTATAAATCACTTGTCTCTAACTTGAATTGTCTCTAATTGGAGATTCTGATATATTATTATATCTTAGATTATGAGTTTTAAGTGCCAACCCTGTCAATATCATAAGCTTTAAGGGATTATATTTGAGTGAACGCCTGAAAACGTAAGGTAATTTCGAAATTTTTTTGTAATTAAATAAAATAAGTGGAAATTCGTGCGTTTGAATACCTTTAATGCAGTATATGATAATAGCAATATCGATATAATATCGGTATTGATATTATCGATATTACGCGTATAAATATTATGCGTATATTGGTATTATGAAAATTTCAGTTGAATATCGATATTTGACATCCAATACCGATATTTGGTTTCGATTTTTCGTATATCCTTATTATTATTGAATAGAGATATGGTTGATACCGGTATATAATTGTTAATAAAAATATTTCAGTTTTTAGTCCCTTGAAAATTTCAAGAAATAAGCTTCTCTGTGAGGAGATTGCAGCAAGGAGAGTATGGCTGATTACATTGGTTTTTTTCTACTTATTAGTATTTCGTAAATTATGATTTGTGTAAACAAAATACTTTTTCAAAATGTATCAGACAATTCGATTAATTTTTATAATGTGAGGAAGAGCGAACACATACATATTATTACGTAGTTTTACGTCTTGAAATATTTGAGAATGGAATAGAAGAATTATTTAAAAGAAACTCTGAATTAATACGAAAGATATCTTAATTTCGGTTAATACTTTACACTTAATTGTACAGGATTGGATTAAAAATTGAAATGTAGGTGAAATTTGGACTCTTGGCAAGATTTAAATAGAGAAGAGTAAAATTCTAAGTTAAAATAGACTTGAAATGTCGAACATGCAAAGTTCGCGGAATTCGAAATAGAACTAGGATTTAGAACGACTGAACGCGGTTAAAGGCACACACATGATAGTTCGCATTTATTCGATAATGTAATTTCATTCGCGACACTGGAAGTATTAGAAACGTATTTGAAAAAAATTCGACCTTCGCATATATTTTTATCGGACTTAGCATAGAAAGATTCAAGATTACTGCAATTATCGTTAAGAGCTACGTGCTTTTTTGCATTGTGGCATGTCCTTGGTCTGTTCCGCGCTTCTTAATCTGCATAATTTGCATATTTGACGTAATAGTACATCTATCGGGTGTGATTTAAATTTCGCGATCTACAAGCAATCATTATAATTATAAAAGTCGAGAAATACAACATTTTCTAGCTTTTTAAATGTTTGCGGCATGTTATGTATTTTCTGTTAATGGAAGACATTTATATTATGATATATACTGGAAAAATACAGTTATGTAATATGGGATGTACTATACTGTGTCATCGGCGAATAACACCCTAATGCTCGTAAAAATCG
Organism: Atta colombica; assembly: GCF_001594045.1. Taxonomy (NCBI): domain Eukaryota; kingdom Metazoa; phylum Arthropoda; class Insecta; order Hymenoptera; family Formicidae; genus Atta; species Atta colombica. The sequence continues at coordinate 225,785 of NW_017259576.1, read as the reverse complement.
CTAAAAGCATTTTTAAACGTGCCAGGGATTAAGCAATATTACGTTTCGTTTCACGAGCCGCAGGGCACAAATTATACATATCTTCTGTTTTCGCAGAATAGAATGACTATTTTATATTTTTAGCAAAAATATTAAGTACTATTCGTTAAGTTTGTTTTATTTAATATAAAATTTTTAATATAAAAATATAACTTTTCTTTGTTCATTGATTTTTTAAAGTTTTTTTTGGTAAAGAAAGTTATTTATGAAAATTTAGTTTACTACTTAGTTAATTTAGTATAAAATTATATTTAATAAAAAAGATAATAAAGCTGATAGCTGATTTTTATCTTAAAATCTAATAATATTGTCATTAATTCGATATTTTTTTCTTAATAGTAAAATTATTTTTGGTATTATATATATTTTAGTTACAGCTTTGTAACGTAACATATTTTATCATTTAATAAATCAATTTTATTTCTTTATTTATATCCTTATATATATCATATCTATAACAGCAAGATAAATATATATATTATCTTTAAGTTTTATTTATATTCAAACTTTAATTTTTAATTTACAATAAATTAAAGATAATGCATGAAGTGCGCACTTTTTGTTGTAGCACAAAATTTCTAATTCGTTTTTTATTAATATTACCTATAATTTTTTGCTGTTGATGAAACAATAATAAAATAATTTAATTATTCAAAGTTAATCGCTATTAAATTGTCATTAATTTTAAATAATTAAACTATTTATTTTATCAACAGTTGTGATTTTACGTGAGACACCAAATTTTTTCGCGAGAGCACGTTCTTTTACATTCATATCATCAATTGACTAAATCATGATGCAAGAGAATTGTTGTTTATATTCGTTGAAATCAGTCAATGCAACCACGTGGTGGTGCGCAGAGAATGATTTCTAATTTCTGATATTTGCCATCTCTGCGTATCTACAAAAAATCTACAACAAAATTTTCTTTTACTTTCAAATTGTAAGTATTCAATTATTGTGACCTACTATTTTTAACTCGATGTTGTGGATCTCTTGGGAAAACCTTCATTATGTAGTTTATCCGATATATCGAGCAATGTATTTTTCATCAACATCAGTTGTTTCATAACTTCTTTTTCAAATACTGAAAAATAGATTTATAATTTTCTACATAAAATGTTAGAATTTATGTTTAGTGTATATTAATAATTCATATACTAAAATAAATATAAATGTTAATTTATATTTATTTTAGTATACGAATTATTTCTTACGCGTATTGCCGACTTCTTTTTTTCTAGATATCTATTAGAGGATAGACCTCTATTGGAAGATAGATGGTCTTTTTGATTTTTTTTTTTTTTGAAATTAGATTTCAATATATATTTATTTTATTTATCATGTAATACATTATATAATATTATTCAAAGTGTAAGCTATTAATTTAACTCTTTGTTACGAATCGAAGTTTTTACAACGGTCGAAATGGTCTCTCATCGATTTTGATGGGATTTAGATATATTCCAGAGCATACAAAAAATATTAAACCTGTATTTTTTATAACTGCTGATTTCAAGGTTTAGAGAGTAAAACACCTCTTCGAAACTATGCCGCATATGAAAAAATGTTTTATACAAAGCACTATAGATTTGTAGGATACTGTTGAGAATGGTGATTATAACGAATAGTTGGAAGTAAGGAAATTAACTTCTTCCGTTGCTGGATGCTCCACTCATCACTGTGTCGGCTCTTTCCAATTAAAATTAGGCTCTTTACAGTCAAAGAAGAATTGTAATTTATTGTTGCATGGCTTTACAAGGCACAAGAAGTAGACCGCGTGTCCCTTATAATTCGAAAATTTCTTCGTCGTTTAGAATAAATAAAATCGACTGCTATTACTGATTTTCGGAGCTAGAATGTTCTTCAAATCGTTAACACTCTATGTCGGCTATTCCCATTTCGCGATTCTCCGAAATGCTTTGAAATTCGATGAATTGGTCCGAGAATTGTCGACTGATTTTTGAGAAAGAGCGATGCGTCTAATACGTTACATTTTAATGCGAATAAATCGAAGGCTTGAATATTCTTACAATTAGTATACTTTTTAAACAATCAAATTTTTTTAACTTATTTTAATTAATTTTTTTAACGCCGCCCTCCCCCATCCCCACTCATCAGAGTTGCATTTTATTTTTTTAAAACATTTTTAAAACAAAAATTACAGGGCATCGAATGCCGAATTCATGTATAATGTTATGTTTTATGATTCAATTTTTCAGAATACAAGATATTTTGAAGTAGATTGGCTC
>NW_017259576.1:213817-223394 GCF_001594045.1 Atta colombica | reverse complement strand
TTTTAGCGGAATATCATTTAAAAAAAAATTAGCAGAGCAAAATTTTTTTTGGCAATTTTTTTTTAACGACAAATGAGCAACAAATAAAAATTAATTAGAACTGATTCTGCTTACTTTGTTCCATTAACTTATAAGATGTGTGTCTTTTTGTTAATGCTTTGGATTTGCTCTTTAATATGCAGCACTTCAGAAATAATCCTTCTATTATAATTTTTTTCAATGTCTAGAACTGTGATTCTCTCCCAATCAAAAGTAGATTATTAGATATCAGCAAATAAAGTTTAGCGTTTTGCTCGTAGATCTTTATATCTATTATTTACTATTTAATTTATTTTTTAAAAATAAATGTGGTTGAATATGTTTTATCTGAAAGTATCCTAATAACAAAATTCATTGGCTCAATTTACATATCAATATTTAATCAATGTATCATCAAATTTTACTACTAGACTCTGGGGGATCTGATCGGAGAAGTATTCAGGGGCAGATATGTCATACGAAAAGCCACGCTCTCGCTATTTGTTAACCTACTGTTCCGCGATTCAATTAACAATACGAAAGCTTTACATTAACATTAATGTTAAACAAAGATAAGATAACTCCAAGGCGTCGGAAGCATCTGAGCAACATTTCCGACGCAGCCTATATAAGTCTTGTGATGTTCTTACACACCTCATCCACTGGCCGGAAATGGCGACTATCAAATATGTCCAGAGTCGATAAACGCTAGAATTTTATGGAGATGCCTTAATAACGGATTCTATATTGAGAGGTCGGTATTCCGAGAGCTCTAGGATATTCCTCCCATTTTATGTATTTATTTATATTTAATCTTAAACTTAATGAAATCGTTATCGTTATTGATGATTTAATTGATAGTTCGATTCATCACGTGTTGCAATTATAGAATGGTTATTATAAGATAGTTATTATAAGATTTTCTTTTTTTGCAACCATAAATCAAAAATCGCCTTTATATGTGTTTGAATCCTTTGTATTATCCTTTCGTTATCATATCTTTCCTGTAGCCTGGACCAAGCATCTGCGTAATTTGCTTCCGAAATTTCGATTGAGGATATGACCTGAATTACTTCACCCTTTAAGGCGGATTTCAAATAATGAAATCTTTGAATATCCGTTAAAAAATGTGTTAAAGTGAATCAGTGAATTGAATATATCGAAGAAATTGCGCCATTCTTCATATGCCCCTGCGAAAGTAGAAAGATCAATTTTTGGCAATCTTATCAGGTTATTATTAGTCGTCCAGTTCTCGTTCATCTCCACCGTTGCATAAGGATCTCAAAAAGTTCATCTTCTGACCTGGAGGAGGACCAAAGACTTTGTTACACATATTGCATTTATAATATACTCTCCTGTTGCGTGCAATCTTACATGTTTGTTGAGATTACTGAGATCTCCAAATTTGTGATGGCAAAAATCACATTTCAGAGGCTCGTAATCTGTGTGTGTCCTAATATGGATTCGTATTTTCTCGAGTATATTTTATTGCAAAATATGCATCTGTATCCAACACTTGGCCATGTCGCTCGCTATTGTCTCCACTTCCGCCATTAACTATTTTTAGTCAAATCATGGCTGTTGTGTAGTAATCAAGATACTCATAGATAGCAGCATCTTTTGCAAGTTTGAGGTCATCTGTGATGAGCTCATTATGCATTTGACAACTGATCTCAGTCGCCATTGGAGTACTCGGAGTGAACATTTAATTCATCTCCATTAGTACTGGAGACTGCAAAAAAGGATAACTCCCCTATTTCTTCGCGTACTATTAACGTATTAACAAACCTTCACGACTCCAACAGAATCGCGAAGCCATTTTTTTACATCGTCAACTTTTATCCTTTCTAATGCAAGCTTTTTCTTTTTAAATCTGTTAAACAGATAATCACATTTTATAATTTCATCGAAATTTTGATCGATTTATTGGTTATTTATAATCGTATGTACGCCATGCTTACTTTATTTTTTCCGGTGGCTCCTTCCGGCCGAGGTAGGTCACAATTCGTACGGCGCGGGTATCCGCCTCCACCTTTATCACCCTTAATAACACCCGTCCCACTGGGCATGAGATGGTACGTGAATCAACCGGAGATCCTTGAACACTCGGTGATCGAATTCGTCCTATAGTATTTTCGCACGAGAGCACGCAAGACTTCCAGAATTATGTGAAATGATGCAATACCCTTATCCAGCCGGTCATCTTTCCTTCATGTTTGTCAAAAAGAATACTCTCAAAAAGCATAAATTTATTGCAGTTTAACTGGATCACGTTTTACACTGTTATATTATCATATTATAATACTGATTATTGTCCACTTAATTTTAAGTTTATCGAATTTTGTATATTGACTTTACGTTATGTATAATGTTTAGATCAGCATTATGTGACGAATTGTTGCAGTTTCTATTAATTACACAAAACAATAACTGTGGAGTTAAGATACAAGAGAAACAAGAGAGTATATTTAAGAAAATTGTTTATTGTTAAATATCATGTTCACAGCAATGTAAGGTATTATTATCATTCATGGAATTCATTCTCGTGGTTGAATAATTCTACTTTAGTTTTAATTCATTTTTCGGTTTTAGTTTACGAAAAATATGCATGACGTAACTTATTGCTACCTTATGCCTGCATAAGGATAGACAAGACTTTCGAAAGACTTGAGTCACATTTAATCGGTTTTACCCACAAATAGAATTTATTGAAAATATAACATATCACGCACTCTTCATACTCATACTTAATTTACACTTTATAATCGGTCGAAATTATTTAAGAAAATCTCGAACAAAGCTCGAGAATCTATTCTCGCATCCGTGTTCACTCGCGTACTATGTATCCACGAGTTTTTTTATAGAAATAATATTTAATTTTGCACACATTTATTCACGTTCATTCAACGCATCTCTGCAATTTCTCTTTAAATTCTCAGTATACCATTCGTAATCTTCTTCAATGTCGATATGTTAGTAGTTTAGGAATCCGTTTTTCCAGGTTCCTGTAATCCACGCCTCTCTTCTGCCTTTGCAATCTCTGCAAGAACTCTTCTTCCCGATCGGGTCTCGGACAATTCGGTTATAATTGAAAATGTATTATAATTTTCAAAATATAAAAAGTAATTAAATTTAATTAATTTGATATTGAAATTTTCAAGAAAGACAATTGAAGTTCGATAATGTTTATAACGAAAAACGTTATTGAATTTATTTTATAGATGGAAAGGCCTTGAAAGATCAAATAAATAAATGTCTTTCCTCATCCTCTCGGTATTAATTTCATGATTACGCTTGGTAACTACGTTCGAAAATGACTCAACTTCTACCGCCATCATCATAGAGTGAACAGCATCCTGACATCTCATGATTTATCAGAGTATTTGTGATGCCTATCCTGGTCGTTTTAATTTTGGGCTTCGTACCTTCCCTTCTCTAGTGCGAGGCCTCACTTAAAAGATCTATTAAGTAATTAATGGATTCGGAGAGCGAAAAAAATTTAGAAAAATTTCTATATTATTGTGTCTCACTATCTTCTATTTTGACTGTACTTTTTACACATTTTCGAATATTTTCTTGCGTGGATTTTCTCATACATTTTCTCTTCCCCTTGCATCTCTATCTGAGCTTGCACTGAAGTCTCGGAAGTTGTCATTTTCGAATTTAGGGCGTATCGATGGATAGATCAGTTCCTTGATTTTTTTAGTGCTATTTATTTTTTTCAGTATGGGGGGAGTTCAGCTTAATATTAATTTGGACTCCCACCCCCCCTCTCTTTTATTTTTTTCCTATTAAAAAGCTAGAACAAAAAAAATTTGTTTTTGAGCAAATAATTAGCAAATAAAAAGCAAAAAAAATTTTTATCATGTCCCCATTTAATTTCCGAAGAGGGGGGGTCTAGATTAATGAGAGTATAGATAACTGCCGCAGACCAACATAATGCGTAAGAAAGAATTGGAAAAAACGAACATCTTATTATGGTGGGCGCAATCCGCCTTCGCAAAAACCGTATTGACTGATTTTACAGAGTAAGAGTCAAGGACCAGCTAGGTTTTTTTTTTCTCTATTTTAATTCCTTTGAAAGAATAATTGGTCGTTTGGGAATTTATCTTCTCTTGCTATTATTGATAAAATGTTGATATATATGTTTTATACTAATTTTAATCATAATATTTGTTTAAGCTGTAGACGGCCTTTGCAAATCACTGTGGCTTGCCGCAAAAAAAAAATACTCGTATCATATGGTATAATATTCTGTATCTTCTTACATTAGTTGATTCAATTTTAAAGTGAGAGTAAAAAATTAAAAGATTAATTAAAAATAAAACGAATAGTTGCGACACAATATTAACAGCGATAAAAATTCTTTAAATGTGATTTAACCAATCACAAGAAAATAAAACGTAATTCGCGTACTTCGTTCTGCGACGGAGGATGATAGCAATGCCAAGATTGCACGTGATACTTCTGGGCTATTCAGGGACTATAATCATCTTTGCTCAACGCGCGAATTGTTCAGACACCAGGATGCTGCATTGCCAAGATTAAATCCGAATTAGCTAGACATCCTAATTGATTGTTAAATAAGTATCGTTTTATTTGCGCTTTTTGATGACAAAATTTTTTGAAATTTGTTTTAAACATGTATATCCAGTGACTATCTAATGTTAAAAAAAAAAACAATCTAAAAAATGTTGTGTCTCTGCACAAATTAATTTTTATTCATTTGAATTATATTAGTCTGAATTTAAATGATTTTTAAATTTTAAAAAAGTAGATGAAAAATCACTGTCTGATTTTTTTAACTTAACATTTATTAACATCAATTCTGTATTGTTCGATAAACAACTGAAAACAGTTGCTATAGAGATAAAGTGTGGCATTAGTGTGTCCCGGTTGTTTCCCACGCTTATTTATTCGAGGCGACGCGATGCGAAAGTTATATACTTTGGGTCTTTGTAGCTTCGTACGTGGAGATCGAACGTTCGTTCGAGGAAGAAAAGAGAAGGAGGAGGAGAACCGTACGGCATGCGTGCGTGTTCACTTCTCTCTCCCATTTCTTCCGTGGAACCTGAACATTCTGCCGAAGGAGTAGCGTGGAAGTTGCTGCTCCCGCCGCACAGCAACTTAAAAAACTTTCTAACCTCTTTATGTATGATTTAGTAAAAAAGAGAAGTAAGAAACAAAAATTTGGCTAAACATATGTATCTAAAATAAGATTCAGATTTAATACTTGTGATGTATTTATATATTCAGTGCTTCGATGACGGCTATGTTCAAATCGAAGCTGTCAGCTTGCGCTAATATATATAATAATGGCGATATCTGAAAAGTTAATATTTTTCAAATTATGTAATTAATAAGAACTTTAATCTTTATTTAAAAATACATAATAAATGTAACGTAAATTACATAATAAATTTATAAAGAAATCACTACAGTAAAGAAATCATTATCATATATAGTAGCCAAGATATAAAATCAAATTTATCACGAATAACTATATGTAAATATTTTTGCAACCAAAATATACAAATAAGATTTTGAACCGACAAGTATTGTACATCTTCATAATATATAAATTTTATTTAGTAATTATATATATATTTGCGCACAAATTACTGCGCTGTATAGATACTCTCATTGCCCGATGATATATATTATAGTTTTTGGATTTGAGAGCCCGACTAATATCAAATTTAAATAAAATTTCAAATTTTACATTTTTGCAACTGTATTTTTAATACTTGTTTTTAATATTAAATTCCAAATTTAATTAACTTTTATTTTTTAAAAATTCATTGAAATTTTTTAAATTTCGAGATTGTGCCTTTTTTGAAACATGAAATTTCGGCCCCAAAAAATATAAAATTTGAATATACCATAATATAATTCTCACCATAATATGATTCTCATTTCCCTTATTTTATAATTTCTGTAAATGTTGCATGTTACAATCGTTTAAACTCAGTAATATAGATGAACAATATTCAAACAACGAAGCAATTATTGCTTTATATACAACACACATATATGGTGTCAAATTCATACTAATTCGACGAGAAACGCCCCCAATTTCGATCCTATCTTTTTTTCCAGATGGTTAACATGTGCGAGAGGGAGGGAGGGGGGGGGAGAGAGAGAGAGAGAATATCGTTATTATGCGTTCTATCTCTTTAAACGCTATGAATCATACATTACAATTTTTTAATATTCGCATTTTATGGTAATAACATTATAATAACATATTGTATATTGGCTCAAATATATGGAACCAGAAATTTATTCCTCAATCGCAAATAAATACTGCGGATAAAATCGCAAATGTGAAGCGCAAATGGAATCGAACTTAGATCTGTATGTCTAAGTCGACCGAAGTAAAGTTGCTTGTATAGCCACTTTACATCCCAACAGAAACAGAGGTGAAGATTTAGAATATACTGACAATTAACAATGACAATTAGCGAGAAATCGAATTATCAAATAACTCTAATTTTTTACTCACTTACATACTTACCGAAATTTCCCAATTTTTACACCGATACTGCTTTTTATTAGTATGTATTCTTGTGTGAATGCTCAAATTTTCTTTACGCTTAAATGATTTTTTATATTCGTAAGATTTAACGTCGAGGAACTGCCGCAGCAGTGTCAGTTCCCTGAAATAGCCGTCGTTATCGTCACCGATGTCGACGTCCGATTCTTCGGATACGGACGTCGGATCTGTCCGTCGACGTGTGAGAGTCTCTTTTAGAGACGGTGCCTCGCGCGAGGGTAAGTTAGGGTTAGAGGTTACGTTAGGGATAAATTAATAAAGATTATTATTCAAACGGATGAATATACATACATGTTTAAGAGAGATATATGAAAAAAGAAATTAAGCTTCCTCTGACTCGTCGTCTCGATGCCGCTGTCGTGATCGCTAGACTCTCTCTCGACGGTTCCTCGACGTCGACGTCGAGGAACCGCCGCAGCATTGTCAGTTCCCTGAAATAGCCGTCGTTATCGCCACCGATGTCGCCGTCGAGAGAGAGTCTAGCGATCACGACAGCGGCATCGAGACGACGAGTCAGAGGAAGCTTAATTTCTTTTTTCATATATCTCTCTTAAATATGTATCATGTATGTATATTCATCCTTTTTTACGTTTGAATAATAATCTTTATTAATCTATCTCTAACGTAACCTCTAACCGTAACCTACCTAATTTTAAGAGATGAAATATCTCTTGAAAAAAAATTTTTTTTTTCTTTTGAGGCAAATATCATCGAAACTATAAGAGATAAAAAAATGTTAGAAATAAAAATTTTTTTGTGATTTCACAAGAGAGAATAATTATGATAAAATAATTTTTTTTTTTAATTTTATTTTATTTACTATCCCTATTTATTATCCCTACCCCATTTTATCTTTTTTGCTAACTTTTGATTTTTTTAAAGATAAAATTAAAAGTTATTTTAAGACGAATTTAATCATATATGATAAATTAAGTTATTTTTTCCGAAGTATCATTTTTGAAAAATAATTACAAACACCTGTATATCATCCCTCGATTCTTCACCAGCAGTTCTGCTGCGCATTTTTGCATAACAGAAAATAATGATATAAACAAATCTATTTTAGGAAAACTCTACATATAATCACAAAATTTTTTTATGGCACACTGGTATTCAATACTTACTTAACGTTTTGTATATGTTTTCGAATTAATTTAGTCGTTTCTTGAAGCACCTAATTAGCACCTAATTCTGATATATTTGTTTTGTTTGTTTACGCATAATTATATTTTTTTTTATGGGGAGAACTAACTTAATATTAAGCTAGCCTCCCTCACAATAATTTTTTTTTCTGTCAAATGGTTCGAGCACTTAATTTTGCACTTCAGCACCTAATTAGCACTTAATTAGCACCTAATTTTAGTATGTGTTAGAATTCATTTATCGCTGGTGGGGGGGGCTAGCTTAACAGGGATTGTCGTTACGTGAATGTTAGTTCAGGACACCAGTGTACAGTTGCTTCGACTTTCTAAGTATTTTGAGAATTTATATCAATAAATATATACTTTTTGATTATTATCTTTTTATCACTTTATTAATATTTATATTTTTTGATCATTACCTTGGTTTATCATAAAATTTATAAAAAAAAAACTTCAATCAAAAGAGAATTTAGAAGCAGAAAGTAATTGATTGAATAATTGATTGAGAATATTAAATATTATATTACTCGTTATAGATTTGAAGATATATATAATTTTGATGAAAGCGCATTCCAATTAGAACTTTATGCTAGTCATTCATTGGCAATTAAAGGCAAAAAAGTTACAGTGTAGTACAATCTATCAGTAACTACATAGTTACACAATGCAACCAACTATTTCAAGAGATGATAGATTACTATTCACTTTTTGTTAAAAGAATCCACTGGAATATAAATTTATTTATTTACCTAAATTGTTGCAGCAACCAATCTTTTCTTTCAGTGTATGTTTGGATTTTGGAAAATCCTGAAATATAAAAATTTATAATTTGTACAAAATACTCTCGAATTTTTGGAAAAGATATTCATAAATATCTACTATGAGGTAAAGCTTACAAAAAACCAACATATATCTTGGAAGAAAGATGTCCACTTATTTTTTCATAATGTATATATGAAAATGATATATGGAAAAAAAGTTACAGTTGCCACAACCAAATAATTGTGATATTTTTCGCATATCAAAACCAATATGTGTTGTAGGAACTATAGTACTATGGAAGTTACTTTACGGTTGTTCTATACTTACAAATGAGAATAACTATTATGGATGTTGCAAGTTATATATATGTTAACCTATCTTCAATTGATGGCATTTACAACCTTATATTTATATGAAATATGTAACCTATAACTCGTTAAATTGGACTACTTTTTACAATTTTGACATTTCAAAGAAAATCAGAAAAAAAATCGGAATCGAGGCCTCAAATCTTATGCTTTGAAGATAACTCTTCAATCTTTATCTGATAGATCCTTTTCGTTGAAGAATATGCATGAGATAAAACGTTTTGCGAGGAATATGCACAATAAAAAATGTGCCTGAATTTTGGTGGTAATCAGCAGTAACAGTTGTATCAAATCGATTGATAATAGTGCATAATAATCTGTTAGTCTCACAGTGTCGTGTAACCATATACCTATACATCTCTTAAACACATTATTTTTTCTAATTTTTAATTGCGTTAGCTTATCTGCAATATCAGTATATGATTTCGATAGGCTAACGCAACTAAAAATTTGTTGCTACAATAAAAAATTAGTTGCTCGCTGCAGTCATATAAAAATGCTATGTCATATTTATTATCTAAATTGTTGCAGCAACCAATCTTTTCTTTCAGTGTACATTTTTCATTCGCTTTCTTTTTTAGAAAATTTTTGCGATATTCTTTTTGCTACGTTGTAAATATGATTATCTGATTCTATTTCTATTTTTCGGCATAAAATGTTATTAATAAATGTACAAGAGGCTGTTGTAAATTGCTCAGCAATTATTTGAAAAAATATCGTTTTCATATATG
>NW_017259576.1:193659-213717 GCF_001594045.1 Atta colombica | reverse complement strand
TATATATATATATAAAATAATAACGTAATAATAATATGTCTTTCTTCCAAGATACATGTTAATTTTTCTGCAAGCTTTATTTCATGGCAGATATTCATGAATATCTTTTCCAAAAATTTGGGAATATTCTGTACAAATTATAAATTTTAATGTTTCAGGATTTTCCAAAATCCAAGCGTATCTTTTACATTGTTATTGTTTTGTTTTTATTTTATTGTGTACATAATTCATAATTTTTTTTTTATTTAATACAAGTTCGGTGTTCGTTATTAAAGATACGTTGCATCTACACAATTCAATTTTCTCTTCCTCCGAGTTTGTTATTTTTGATTCTTACCTGAGATTTAATAATTGAAACAGAACAAATAAACTATTCTCTTCGTCATTTTGACAGTTTACTTCTATGGAATGCTTAGATGTAAAATTATATAGTAAAAGTAAAGACTTGAATTTATAACATTTATAATAAATAAAAAGAGTATGATGTAACAAAATTGTGTTACAATGATTGCATTCCAATACAATAATATAATAAAGTGACATGAGAAAGAGAATAAGGTTAGAAATAATGTAAATATAATTTATTTATGTTATACAAACAAAGATAATGATTGTGAAAGAAATGTTATTACATACAGAGAAATTTTTTACCATGTATGAATTATTATAGCAATGCCGCTGCAAACATCATGTTGCTTTTGAGTGTCTTTTTAGGAACAAAATTTTGTCGATATATCAAACTTTTCTGGTTTAAAATCTATATATACCACTTTTATGTATCAGGCATTTGAATAAATTTTTTAATCTTGGCGTATAAATTAAAAATGTGTCAATGATTGCAGTTTTAAAATGGAATCTCGTGGATAAAAACTTCCAAAACTTAGAAGCATGACGATATCAGAAAAATATTTCATAAAATTTTTTCATAAGGGGAAATCATACATATTCAATGGTTATTTCTGATATGTTGTTTCTATACTGGTATAGTTAGAAGAACAAAATCTTGTACAGATCTATTTCTTATAATAGCATCAGGATAATAACCAATCTATGAATCTAATAATAAAACTGATTTAAGACAAACTTTTCTTAACCAAATTTCAAAATGTGAAGTTAATTTTACAGATTTATAAATCATAAATATTAATTTGCCTGAACATTGTTTCTTGTATTCAGAATGTTTCAGGATTTTTTGTTTAAACAATGAAAAGTGTAGTTGTTTTAAAATTATATTTTATTTTATTTTTATTTTATACGAAATTTTATTGAATTTTTCAGTTTGAGCTTTAAAGTTTGTTAAAGTTTTTTAATTTTTTTATTTAACTTCTTTATATCTTGCAATCTGTCTTAATTTAGGACATTCAGCAATAGGTAAGATTAATAGGTCCTGCATGAAGTGCATGCAATGATGCATTCGAATCTTATTTAGATCAGCAACTAGATCCAAAGGGGTCTTTCTTTTCAATCTTTAAATTGGATTTTTTTCTGACATGAGATGTCTGACTAGAGTATTCGGGTGGTTTCTGATTCTGTCTCTATAGGCTTTAATCTTGGATTTGATTTCTTCTTTAATGGTTGGTTCAAATCGTGATGCAAAGTATTGCTGATTACGAATCAAGGAACATTTATCTTTAGGATTATCTTTAGGATTTTTAATTGCAAGATTTAGAGTGGGATACTGTATTCCACAACTGGATCCCATAAGTTCAAATGGATTTCAGTATGGTTTTGTATATATGCAAATTATTTGCGAGATTTAGTATATTGTATTTGACGAAAAAAATCGGTTATTCCGAACCGAATGATTTGTTCCCGACGCCCGACAAAATCATCGGCGTACGCCACTCCAAAATTTCCAGAATATCATGCATTTCGCACGTACATAACGCTCGTTTATGTGCTCCTTCGCGTTATGCTTATCTGCAGAGTGAATTTCGCCAGGGTAGCCTTCTCTAGATTAACTCCTCTCATTTCTCACATAGAATGCATCCTGCCTTGCATAGTTCTTAATCTTAGGCTGCTGATGGTTTTCTTGGCGGATGATTCTAGCTATCCCACTGAGAAGTTGCATCATCCTGGAAACACGTGTCTTGTGCAACTTTTTCTCATACGATTTGCACCCTGAAATTTCGGCATCTTTATATATGTATATATATGTGTGTGTGTATGTGTGTGTGTGTGTGTGTGTGTGTGTGTGTGTATGTATGTAAAATTAGAAAAAGGGAAGATTATTATAAAAAAAGAATGAATTAATGTACATAGTTATTAAAACAATAAATAAATTATTTTGCAGAAAAATTATTTTACTCGTCAAATATGTACACTTGTTTTTCACAAGCTTCAAAGTCATTTCATCAGGAAATAATCTCTGAACTTTGTTCGAATCCAAATTTGAATCATAATCTTCTGTTAAACTTGTGTAAATCTTTGACTATAATGTCTCAATCGGAAGTGAGCAGTAATCATAATTTCTGTATGAAATATGTGATTGCCTCAATTTAATCTTTCAAATATCTTATGATGCTTCCTTCTTTGCAACAATAATTCCATATCTCCTCTACCGATCTTGATTTTCTCTTGTTGCTATATTGTCATGACTTCCTCTATTTGATGGAACTCCCTGGACAGAATTTGAACGGGAGCTTGCTATTGAGGTACTTCCTGATGAATATATAAAACCGCTATGTAATGAATTGATTTACATCTTCAATTTCTAGAATTATGTATTTTTTTTAATTTATTGTATTTTTTCAATTCCTTTTTTTTATTTCCTGAATATGCAGGCTTAATCTTATAGGAACACAATCAAGTGAATCTTTTCGATTTAAACGAGCTTTTAGTATGTTATTCTACGGACAAAAATAGGAGATACGTTTTATTTTATTTTTTTTTTATATGTGTGTGCTGAGTCGTACGTTAAGGGGGTGAAATTCTCCCTTGAAAAAAATCGATTTTTTTCTTTCAGATTGAATATCGTCGAAACTATGAAAGATAGAGAAAAGTGTTTTAAATAAAAATTGAATGTGATTGCAAGAGTACTTCATAACTATAATAAAAAAAATTCTTTATGTATATATTGTATACCTCTCACCCCTAAATTTCAAAAATTTTTAAATTTTTATAATGACAAAAAAAAGAGCATTTTACGTTGAAAATAACGATTTACAATAAAGTCATGTTCCGTAAACGCATTTTTGGAATATGGACGAGAAACACTATATACACGCTCCATGAATATCCAGCTACTCGAGATAGCGTTGAATGAATACAGTCCAATACGCATCAATATCGCACTAGCTATTATAAAAGCTTTTTACAATAATAATGTTATAATAATAATGACAACAATAATAATAATAATAACAGTAATAGTAACACTGACTTTGTTAGACTTTCGAAACCAATCAAATATTTTTGATGATATATACACAAATGTACCTCGGGCAATTAAAATCAAAGTATGAATAAAGAAATTATTATTTTCGTAAAATATCATTCATTTGACCGTCATGTTCAATGTTATTATGAATAATGTATTGACAAAACATTGCGTCTTATTAATCTAAGCGGAAAATAGATATGCTGACGCATAGTTTGCGTTTGTTGTTGAATAATCTTATTATAATAAGATATTGCGTCTTATTATTGCAACTACATAATAAATATAGTTGATTACTATCAGTTGCTGTATGCAATAGTGAAAGTTTTACATGCGTTAATTAAAATGAAAATATCGTGTACAAATTGTGATGCTTCTCATCGGCCAAAGGTATTATTCGATTATTTACTATATGTTGCATTTATTCAATAATTTTTATTCAATAACTTATTTAACTATTAATAATGCATTTATTTAATAAATTTCATTTTTCTTTCAGTTTCCGTTCAAGTGTAAAAAGAGTTTCCAATGTAAAAAGAATAATATTAAGAATCTTTATTTTAGACCGAATATGTGAGAACATAATCAATCAATACTAGAAATTAAAGAACATTCCAACAGCCCACGTATCCTTGCATTCTATCTTATGCAAGCGGACGTGGTGCTTCAGCTTCCAATACTGAACAAAGAAATCTTCTCACAAGATATAAACATTGAACGGAATCTGAACGTCGAATTCTTGGAGGACGAGGATGTATATTAGTATTACTACGAAGTATGAGTGCTAAAGAAAGAGCTAAATTCAAGGGAAATTCTAATCAAGCACTACAAGTATCTCATGAATTTCTCAAAGTGAGATTTTTGAGGATTGAAGTAGGTGGATATTATTATTATTTGCGCATGAAAAATATGAAAGAAGATATGAGATGATGATTGTATTACATAAATTTTATTTTTAAATTTATAAAGAATATGCATATGCACACTTTGTAAATATAGATGAGAAGTATGCGCAATATTTGTATATTAATAATAATATCGTTTCTACAAAAAATTTGCAGAAATAAAAATGTTTTTTTTTGTAATTAATATATTATTATATATATTTATTACTGATATTATATAATAAATTCTCTCTTACATGTTTATAAAATTTCCTTTCTTCTCTGTATTGTATACAACAGAATATACATGTTTAATATAATATTTTTTTTGGATAATTTTATTATATGCAATCAAAAACAATAATTTTAAACTTATTGTTAATTTCATTTTTTTGTTACAATATAAAATATCAATCACGTTGAATTTTATTTCGTATTTGTTATTTCGTAATTGTTATTAAAATATAATAATTTTTTAATTATTATCTTTAATTTTACAATGTTTTCTACAATCTTTTTTACAATAAATATATAAACCATTGCAATATTTATGGTTCATACTGATTACAGATTAAAGATAATGTTCATAAAAAAAATGTGTTATATAGAAAACTTTCTGCACCATGCGCAAGTAATTACAGCTATTTCGCAAATATGACATGTTGGTTTCGAAATTTTTTTAAAGCAAAAATCGATCGATGTTTCAAATTCTATTGGCCTATGTTCCAAATATCCACTTAATTTAAACAAATTAGTAAAGTTTTGGCAATAAAAACTGATCGTGCGTTAATGATTGTAATTTTAAAATAGCGTTTCTAGAATGAAATTTTTACATCAAGATTTAAAAGCATGACTACATCTGAAAAATGCTTGATGAAATTCTTCCACAAAAGGAATCCAAAAAAATCTAATAGTTATATTTTTCCTATTGTTCCAGCCGGTATAGTTAATAAAACAATATCTTTTGCAGAATCTGGTCTGTTTCTTTGAATTATATCCGGACAATGACCAGTCCACGAATCTAACAGTAAAACTGAATTTGGTCGAACATTTGGAAAATATATTTTCCTTACCCAAGTTTCAAAATAATTAGATGTTTACAGATTTTGACGCCATAATAAAAATATTATTTGCGGTAAATATCGTTTCTTGTATTCTAGGACCTAAAATGTTCCACTAGGTTCTTTTAATACCATAAGAAGTGGAGATAATAATCTACCATCGGCTGAAATAACAGTTGTATAACTGTGCGTAATCGCAGATATTGATTGTGCTACACTCTACTTTTTTTACACTTTTCTCTGCCAATATACGACCAACGTGTAATTCTAATTGAAAACCACTTTGGTCCGAATTATATACATTTTCAATTCCACAGCGGTCAATATAACATTTGACATTTTCAATAAATCTATTACTGTCTGCTTGTAAAGCTTCCTTTGACATTAAAGCTTTTTCAGTTATAAAATTCGTAACTTTTCTAAATACAATTTGATGCGCGAGCTTAAATCTTCTAATCCTTTCGTGTGATTAAAACCTAATAAGTTTTTTGTTGTTGCGCTTGCAAACCCCATTGTGTAATATTAATATCATATTAATATCATTGCCCCTCTATGAATTGCTTCAATAAATTTATCTAACGTATATGCTGAAATTCGTCCCAACTTTTCTAATCTACTACCACCTACATTCATTTGCTTTTCCCATCGTCGCAATTGTCCTGCTGATATTACTTTCCGAAACCTTAATTTAGAGATTTAATTGTCCTTGGTTTTAAGTTACACTTCTCCAATATTCAATTGCTCCTCTTTTATATTCTCTTGAAATATCATCAGTCACAAATCATTTCTTTTACATTGCGTGCGTAATTTCTTTCTTCATCTATGAATTCTATTTCTTGTGCTTCTTGATCATATGAGTTTAAAATATCCAATAATTCTTCTTCTTCAATTTCATACTAGTCTTCATTTATTTTAACATTTTTCCATTTTTCTGTCCATCGTAACTTCTTCTGATAGGACTTTCTGGAAAGTCCAAGGTAGTAAATACTGCAGACATCAGTATTATTACATTTCGTGGATTAAACAGCATTATTTTCTAAAAATTATAAATGTTATTTACATGTTTATTTCCAATAATATAATAATTATTAAAAGAAAGAGAAAAAAAGTTTTTATTGTCTATTTCATAATAAATTTGATACCTTCTTATTGCTTATTTTTCAAAAAAATTTATCAAACACACACACACACACACACAAGGGAAAAAACAATCTTATACATTATGCAAATGTCGTCTTACTATCTGCAATTTTAAATATGTAATCAAATTATAAATATGCTGTTTCATCAAATCCTAAGTTAAATAAAAAAAGGAAATAAAACTATACATAAATTTAAAATTTTAAATCATTTCAATTAAAAAAATTTTTTTTAAGTAAAAAACATAAAAGGTAGAAACTTTAACAGTAAACACTTATTAGAGCTCCGTATTACTCACAACCAGTAATACTTATTAATCGAAATCAAATACGAAACTGCGAATTTCCTGCGACGAGTTGCATCTTTTATACTTATGTCAACACATACATAAACGATAGTACGCGTGAAACTCACTATTGCATATAGCACTACTACACAGCAATGATAGTAATCAACTATATTTACTACGTAGTTGCAATAAACGTAATGTTTTATTATAATAATAGATTATTCATGTGAACAACATACGCAAACTATGCATCAGCACATCTATTTTCCGCTTAGATTAATAAGACAATGTTTTGTCAATACATTCATGTTAACATTGAACATGACGGGCACTGCAAAATGAACAATATTTTAATGAAAATAATAATTTTTTTATTTATACTTTGATTTTAATTATCCGAGGTACATTTGTAATATATATTATCAAAAATATTTGATTGATTTCGAAAGTTTAACAAAGTCATTACTATTACTGTTATTATTATTATTATTATTATTATTATCATTATTATTATTATAACATTTTTATTGTAAAAAGGTCTTATTATAATAGCTAGTGCGAAATTGATGATTACTGGATTCATTCAACGCTGTCTCGAGCAGCTAAGGCTAGTATGAGACGTGTTTCTCATTCCAAAAATGCGTTTGCGGAACATGACTTTATAGGTTGTTGTTTTTAGCGTAAAATGCTCTTTAATTTTTGTTATTAAAAATTTAAAAATTTTTGAAATTTAGGAGTGGATGTATACAATAAACAAATAAATAAATAATTTTTTTTATTATAGTTATGAAGTACTCTTGTAACCATTTAATTTTTATTTAAAACATTTTTCTCTATTTTTCATAGCTTTGATATTCAATCTGAAAAAAAAAAACCAATTTTTTTCAAGGGAGGATTTCACCTCCTTAACATAAAAGCGACTCATTCTCAATATTAGACAAAATATAATCTAATTATTAAATTTGAATTCTAAACGATTTAATTTTTAAAATTACATTGCAATGGTTTTGCACTAATTATTCATCGTTTTCACGAGATGGAAGTTTGCGACGGGAGGACGGATTGAGTCAAATGCTCGCCGTTGCAGGGAAGTTTCGATACAGGTGAAGTCGGTGCAGGTCATGAGCGTCGCGATGCACATACAGATGGAGACGCGGAGATATCAAATATCTGCGGGTCAACTAAGACATATTATAATTCCACTCTGTAATATTGTAATACGTCTTAACAAGACGTTTTAAAAACCGAAGCGCTTGAATTACCTCATATGAAATGGAACTAACAGGCGAAAAATTAACCATTAAAAAAAAAAAAATAAAAATCCGCTTTTAAAGAAAATCTTCAAAGACATTAGTATATATACTAGTTGAGTTTGTTTAATGAGAAAGTTTACAGCATCATTGAATAAAGAAAGATTGTTTCTTACCTAAAATATATCGAATGTGAATATATTTTCTTTAAGTCTTCTACTGGAAAGGGCTGTCCTCTGATTTTGATGAGGGAGGAGATTTTACTATTATTTTGTTCTTCAGACAAAAATAAAAAATAAAAATGTATTTTTTATACGTGCTAACTCATTTTTAAAGGATGAAACCTGTCTAAAAAAAGTCTGTTTTTTTTTTTTCGAAGCGAATATCGCCAAAACTGTAAGAGATAGAAACAATTTTTTGAAATGAAAATTGAATAATTTAATTAATGTTATTAATTAATTATAAAAAATTTTTTGTTTATTTATACCTATCACTTAAAAATTTTGATTTTATTGATAGTAAAAAAAATTATTTTAAGATGAATTTAACTATATATATCAATGTTATTTTTCAATATCATTTTTGAGAAATAATTAAAAACTTTTATACGCCCATTATTCGTTCATGCGCTCGATTCTTCAAGCAGGATGTTCTGCTGTTTATTTTTGCATAATAAGAAAACTACATAAATATATCTATATCGGGAATTCTGGGTACATCTAGTCACAGGAATTTTATCGCGCACGGTTAGACTTGCGTAATATCTGAATGAGATCATAGTGTCAAGATTGAAGGTCAACAGCGAAATGGTGCAATAGTTATATTATGTAAGTGCAAAGAATACAGAATATATGTCTATCGTACTTATGTGAATTACATTTATTGTTTTATATATAAATTAAGTTAACATCTTACAAAATCTTATTTCTTTTATATTGTGTTGAGCGCGAGTGTGACGTAGCTGACAACGGACTGATCTCTCGGAACAATAGTAAACCACTGAGTAATATATTTGCCTGGAAATTTCTTTACCAATTCGTCATTCGACGTTAAACTGTAGGTTTCATATGATTATACAACCGGCATGCACAGGCATATGAAAGAAGTCACCACACTCGGCCAAGAGCAATAGGACGAAAAAAAATATTGCTTTACTTTAAATCAACAAGATAAATCAAATCATAAAAAAAATTATAGATCGAAGACGATTGAATACAATAAAGGAGTAGAAGGATGTTGGAAGTAGGAGTTGTATATAATGAGCAGTATAAAATGTTGTGGCTACGCGAATGTTAGTTCAATACATCGTGACATCGTGTATCAGTGTAATTTGTTTCAAAAAACATTCAAAAGCAATGTGCGATGTTTGTGGCAATATTGCTATAATGTGCATGGTATAAGAGATCTCTTTGCACACATTTTTTTCACAATTATCGTCTTTGTTGCGAGTTTAAATCATAAAATTTGCACTAGTCGTTACTAATATATTTCATTCACACTAATATACTTCATTGTTATTATATGATTATATTATTATATAAGTATCAAGTCATAACATGATTTTTCAAACTAATAACAAATATTTTAACGTAATATAAAAATAAATAAATAAATATATATATATCATTAAAGTACGTAGTACTACAAGTAAATTATAACATTTTTATACACATATATGCTGTTTCATTTTATTCTTTATTTTCATATTGACTTTAAAAATCTATTTACATCTCTAAGAGTTATTCGTTTCTTCTGATAATGAACTATGTTCTCAAGCAATAACAACATAGAGATTGATTTTATGATATTTTCGATATAATTTCATACTTTTATATGTTGTATTCTTTTGATTAATTCTAATTACAGATATAATATTTGTATCACTTGGTTATATTCTAAAAAATTAGATTAAATTTTGTGTATATTACAATAATATTGATAACATATCTAAGTATAACAATGTATGTCATTTGTATTTCTTACCATCATCTTCTAAGAAGATACATTTAGTGATGGAATTGCTATCTTCTTCATCAGATGAAGTCCCATGTGTTCGTTTCTTCATTAATCTCATATATATCCATATAAAGTTCATATTCGATTACATACGGATTCTCCTTGATCTTCCTCTATTTTCTCTATCTCAGAAATATTATTTCGAGACGAGAAATTTTGAAATGAAACTTCAAGATTCTCATAATGGAACATTTCGAAGCGCATTGATGTTCACTTTTTGGCATCAGAATTCTTCATTCGACATTGTTTTCGGCACAATCAAACTCGTAGCTTAATTGTAACATCAGATAATTATACTATCCTTCAGCCTGAGTTTCAATCTGAAATTTTTTTAAGATGTTATCAAAGAAGCATATGGAGATATAAAAAGATATAAAAAAGCACAGATAAAAAAATTTCAGTTAGTTATAAATAGAAAGAGCATAAATATAGTTGAGCAAGTATCTCTTTGTTCTTGAATTTGTTTTTTCATACATAATCATATGAACTTTATATTCATATTGGAATATTTCTAATTGCTCTCATGGCATGAGAATCCATTCTTCCGTTCCGACATGATTATTTCACAATCAGATTCGTCACTCAATAATTAAATAATGAACTTTCTCTCTTTGGTCATTAATCTGAAATTTTTTAAAGATGTTATACAAAAATCATTCACGTTCTAAAAATCTCTTTGAAATAGATAGAAATAGATAGAAATAGATAGAAATAGATGCTGCAATAGCTCTCCTTATTTGCATCCAAATTTGATGATTAATCGATTCTAGCAGTTATCCTTTGCCATTGTTTTTAAACCTAATCAAATATAAACGATTCAAAACGTATAAACGATAAAATTTTTATGTGTATTAATTAGTGTTCAATTACATACTAATGTATTGTTTATTGCGTTAGCTCATATATTTTCTACCTTCCGTTTTAAGAAGTTTAAAGAAGTGTTACTCGATGCAACTTTAAATGTTGTTAATAATAAATAATGACTTTTGGTCGAAAAGGCTTGCTACAATTCACGAAACGTTCATTATTAATAGATTTTACATGTACAGTATTTCATTAATTGTAATACATAAACCAATATTTGCAAACGGTAGCATTTATATTATTGCTTTACCAACGATACATGTCTATATGTACGTGTATGTGTATTAACTTTACGAATATGTGATGTATTCATTATCATAACGTATTGATCTTTTTCTTTATTTAATGTTTGATGAATAACAAGGATAAATTATGCATCATGCGTGAACAGAATATACCCATTCTCGTCATCATTTACGTCAATTGACTTTCAATTTCTTTGCGATTCGATTGCTCTCATTCACTTTAAATAAGCAATATAATACTCAAGAAATACGATTTTATGATATATTAACTTTATGAGATATTAATTTAATTTGTACATGAAGCAATATGAAACAATAAATGTAATTCATTCTAATGTCATTCCTGAAATAGATATCTTTATATCGTTACTTCCTATTATACAAAAATATGCAGTAGAACGAGTATTGAACGAGTATAGATGGTGCGCATTTTAATTATTTCTCAAAAATGATATTTCGGAAAATAACACTATCATATATAATTAAATTTGTCTTAAAGTAACCTTTCTTTTCATCATAAGTGAAATCAATATAAAAAAAAAAGCGGTGGTGATAATAATTTTTAATTAAAATTTTTTTGTAATTATGAAGTATTCTTGAAATCATTCATTTCAAAGAAACTTTTTTGTTTCTTCTCTCTGTAGTTTTGATTCTGTTCGATTTCTTTAGAAGAAAAAAACCGATTTTTTTTAAAGGGGTATTTTATCCTTTAAAAATGAATTAGTTATGTATAAAAAAATACGTGTCTCTTATTTTTATCTAGAGAACAATATAAAAACTCATCAAAATTAGAGGGCGACAGTTAGATCTCTTGTAAGTTTGTCCGATTTTGTTTTTAGTTTGCACATAGAATGAATTTTTGAAAAGCTTTGGAAAGCTTTTGGAAAGTTTTGCAGAATTAATTATGTGAAAAGACGTGAAGGAAGAGTTGGTTGCGACTATTGATCTCTCATCAGAGTCTTTGCGGACTCTACACTGTTAGAAATGTTTTTAAATTTCATTACAACTTTTAAGTTACACAATTTAAACTTAATTTCATGACATTACATTAAATTTAATGTATTTATAACAAAAATATATCTGTGTACATAAAATTTAATGTATTTTTGAAATTCATGTGAAAATTTGTAATGAAAATTTATGAAATTCAATGTACTTTTCATAAAATTTGAAATTGAAAATTTATGAAATTCAATGTACTTTTCATAAAATTTTATTAAAAGTACATCAAATCTCATAAATTTAATATACACGTTCATTACATTTAAGTAACTACTGTAATTTAATTTTCAGTTAAATCATTCATTACTTTTAATTTCATTCATAACCACGAGGTTTCATTTATATGTAAAGGAAGCTTGTGGTTACATTTCTAACAGTGTAGGTTTAGATTGTTAGCGCGCAGAGAAAAAGATTTCTTTAAATTTAATAAATTTTCTTGAATCCAAAGAAAGTGTATGATTGGAATAATGCAATCGAATCGTTAATCAAATAAATAAATGTGATTATTTAATTTTTCAAGTAATACATATTATTACCTAAAACTAAATGTCCTAACTATATTTCCTCATGCTTTTTTGTTCCTTCTTTGTCTTGTTTGATATGTGTGCAACTTCGAATGATAAGATATTTGATGTTCTCGCCGTAATACGAAAACATAAATGCCTACCCATTTTTATCTCATAATAAGCTTTATATGTTACTTAAATTTATAACGAAATTTTTAACAGCGTATATCTGCACATCACTAACTCGATAAATAAAATTAATTCTTAAAGTTACTACTCAGACTTCACGTACGTATTGATTTTGAGATGCATATAAGAATATTTCTGTATTTAATATGATATAGTAATGAACGTAGATTTTGTGGAAAGTTCCATTTAACTTCTGTATCTTTGTTCAATATAGATATATGAGATCATATTAAATAAATAATACAGAGATCTGTAAAATTAACTAAAGAAGACTTACACGTTTTATTGATCTTACTTGATGAGATGTATCATAATATTTTCTTTTTTATTAATTTTTAAATAAATTCACACATTTAATTCAATATTTCTTTGCTGTAATGAATAATCTGCTAATTTTTTATTATTACGGAAACTATCATTGATTATTATACGTTTAGATACTCGTAATTTGCGTCATACAGCAGAAGTTGTTCAATCGATAATATACTGATGAATTAAATGACTGGATTTCTTAGAAAATGAATTCACGCCGAGCGACTTTTTCATTCCAATGCCCGTTCGGGCGTCGTATCGCACGGCATATTTGCAACATATTTAAGAATTTTTGACCGGGTCTGTACTGGAATGTACAGGTCGGTATTTTAGAAGCAGTGGGATCGGAGGACCGACAACGGCGGCAAACTCGTCTGCCCGCGAGCAGGGTCTCAAAAACCTGAATTTCAACTGTCTACCTAGACCTGACGGCCTCCGGATCCATCGAAAACGCATTGTTGTGTGAGAAATAGTCGGTTCTACACAACGATCTTAGAGCGACATTGTAAAAAAAAAAAAATATTCGATTGAACGGGCAGAAAAATCTGCAATAATTTTCGTTCAAAACAAATATCTAATTAATTGAACAGATTATATAGTACAATAAATTTCGTCAATGCGATTACATTAATTATAGTAATCGCCGAATTAACTATCTATTTATTGTGTTAATAATATAATTTATCCTATCATGAATATTTGTCTAAATGAGATTTATTCACTCAAGCGTTAATTTTATCTGGAATTAATGAACAATAAAAAAACAATTTTTCAGTCAAATTTACGAGCTACATTACATTTTTATAGGCATCTGCTAAATATCTAGTTTGATAATAGTTGATTGATGCAAGAGAATACATCGTTAATACAATGCTTAACTTTATAATATTCAAAACTCACTTCCAAAATATTATATATTATATATTATACAACTGAAAACGATTTAACTAGTAATAAAATAGTAATGTATAATGATATCAAAGGTTAAATGTAAATAAAAATTAGCTTTGACCTAAGATTTAATCCTAGAACGAAACTACGTTTTGAAGACATTTTATGTCTCGATTTTGGACATGCGTGCTGTTTAGGAAATCTCGAAATTGAAATCTTTTTATCAATAAGGTTCCAGAACTGTCACATCGTGACAATACATTTATTTCATATTAAAACAATAGTCCATAGATTAATAATTTACATGAACAGTGTTCTTAAAATTGAACTTAGATGTCTAATTAAAATGTAATTGTTATATGATCATTTATATGTATGTGTGCAAGTATATTATAATTATAACAAAGTATATTATAATCTTATAAAACAAAAAGATTATGCAGACACTTGAATATAACATACCCAGTTTTTAACATACGCATTTTTTATTATTATTATTTACAGATTTTTCTAAAATTAATGCCTTTACGTTAAAGAAAAAGGATATCTTAACGTGTTCGAATCTGCCAGTTAGAACCAATCTATAAAATTATAAAAACGCTGATCTTCAAAAGAAAAGTCTGCTATATCGAATGTGTCGTTCTAGAATTAAATATGTACATTCGTACTATATTAGGTCAAAGTATGATATAAATGTGCAAAGTTAATTTATAATCGAAAGAATTTGTGTGATGAAATGAAATAAAATACGCCATAAAAGAATCTGTCATTAATAATCGTACAATACGAGGTTCAACATAGGTTCTTTTTTTATCAGGATTGCTAGTAGAATATTGTTTTATTGTAAATGAAGAAAGTGTATCCAACAGAAAGGTTCATCTGTTTTTTATTTCAAATTGATGTATATTTCCCATGTTTTTATTGCCTTCTTTGGAACATTCAATTATCATTATTCACCTCAAGCTTATTACTTTCTCATTCAGAATCTTCTTTCTCTTTTATACGTGAGTGAGATATTGATATTGTAATGTGTCAATACGTAAATCTATGTGCGAGACTGTTTTCAATATGATTAATCGTTTTAAAAACTCCCGTAAATATGAATTACATTATTTTATATTCTAGATAAAGAATTATTTTACATAGATTGTAAACATATAGAGAAGACACGTTTACAATGTATATAAAACTTTTTACATGTTTTATCTTAAATGAGGATTTTATCTCGATAAATCTATTATTCATCATACTCGAAATATTATCGAAACTATTTCCTAATGCTTTTAATAACATTATTATAAATATTGTTTTATCTGTTTCCATATATACATATAAGATAGAAGCACGGTCATTACAAGAGCAAGTGGAAGTATTTATCATGTGAAAGAGCATTGAACGATATAAGCTTATTATATGCGAAATATCTTTTATCTGCAGAAAAACGATACAAGCACGTAGTTACATTAAAAATGAAAAGAATTAGAATACAATTTGAATCTATCCAAAGCACTATCCAGTCAGAGATTACTATCGGTTTATTATAAAAATTATCAATTTTGTCATCAATAAACAGAGAGAGATGCTCAGTATGTTCCAATGAATATTAACCATGAATAACGCAGAGATAATTTTGTTTCTGCATACGAAAGAAACATTTATATACGACGGAACTTATAAATGACGGAACAAAATTATTCCCACCGTTTCTCGCGATTTTATCCCTCGTCGTCGAGAAACTCGCGTTATACAAGGGATCGCTATGTGTCCGGTTTAAAAACGTGCCGCATGACACACAAGGGTGGTGTATCCACTTGTATACGGAGCAACCAGACAGGGGATCGAGAAGGAGTGGCGGGAGCAAGGGAAACACGCACGAAGATTGCATACATTCCCAACGGCAGGTGGGGGAATTCGGTGTGAGAGTAGTGCCGACGAAAACCGAGACTGGCCGAAGCCCATCGGCAAAAGACAGAGGGAGAGAGACAACGCTGGGAAAAGAGAAAGGATAGAATGTCTGTAGTCGCCGTTGTGGCGAGGGAGCACCGTAGGGGCCGAGAAAAGAAGAGAGAGACGCAAGCAGGGACTTCGCATGAGTCTCTTCTCTTTTCTCGCTACCCTAGGTTAGGTGCTATTGTAATCGATTGGAGATGTGGGACTTCCCCTGATCTTCTCTATCCTTCTCTTTTCCTTTCTCCCTCCTTTTCTTCCTTTTTGCTTCCATTTCTCTCTTTCTTTCTCTCTTCAACCCTTGCCTGTTATATAGACTCGTTATTCATTGTCTGGCAACCCCCATGCGCCGAGTATGAAGGCATGTGCACCGACACACTATCACGTGCAGGCGGCACGAACAATATGCACACGTGCGGCACACACACACACACACACACACAAAATGGATAGATACGGATTGCGTGCGGAATATAGTTTGGTTTGAGACGCTCACTGCGGGGTCAGAAGCGAGCATCTTGTGTTTGCGATGTTTCTTTGTATGATAATATCCGCTCATTATGAAGTATCATGTGTCCGGCAAGATATCCATGCTCTCATTCAGTAAATATGATTCTGCAACTACGTTCCACATATATTTGTGTTGATGCATTGAACGTCGCTAACGCGAGTCTTGCGACGGTTGTTGCGATGGCGTTATCATCAACCATGATTGACTTTTAAAAACGAAAACATTTATCTTAGATGGTTGTTGTTTCGTCTAATTGAATTATGCATCTTCTGTAACCTGTTATTAATTCTCATCGAATATCCTTCCATAATCGAATCTTACGAGCAGCATCATGTTCAGTCGCCATCTTTCAGAGTCAGAAATAAATTTAATTGCTGAATTTATACTTAAGAGCTGGAGCTTTTCGGAAAAATTATTGCAATGTAATGTCCATTTGAATTCGCAGCATTGATCGACGATTCATTTTTATTATCGAAAAATATTCTTATCAAGCCT
Organism: Atta colombica; assembly: GCF_001594045.1. Lineage (NCBI taxonomy): Eukaryota > Metazoa > Arthropoda > Insecta > Hymenoptera > Formicidae > Atta > Atta colombica. Next base: position 196,736 of record NW_017259576.1, on the reverse strand, counting down.
TTTTTAATCTCTCGAAATTTTCGATGAGATGTTCAAAATTGGTCGTTAACCAATTCATTACCGTAATGAGCGATTTTATATGTTGTGTTCTTTGTTTTCAGCATAAGATCTTATAAATATCAATTCCAATGATGTTAGGAGCGTAGTAAATATTCTTGATTGACATGGAAATTTCTATTAACGTTTTTTTGCGTACAAACCTCAGAGCAGAAATGTACGACATTTTTCTCCTTTAGTGCGAAGCGAGAAGGATTTATTCAAATATCCATGAACGGGGTCTTGACCCACGCGCAGAGCCTAAAGCTTCCTTCGTCAAACTTGATCATTCTTGACCTCAGCACGCCGTCTAACGAATCTTCCTTTGTCCAACTCAACAACCAATAATGGCGTTATTATTATATTTTCCGTGAAGGCATCAGCCGCCTTTTCCAATTCAGTATTATAGACCATTATACACGTAATGATCCCATTTCCAATCTCTATATCAGGTATCTGTATAAATTAAAGTTAAAATTGGCTTTGCCAATTATTGAACTATGTTTCTTGTAATATACTGTGACAATTATTACGACTTTACACGAGTAATAAAAACCAGAAATTTTTTTAAAATAATATAAAAAATACCAGTATATATTAATGTTTTTCAGTTTATTGTATATAACTGTTCGTCATCATGATTATGACCATAAGTCACCATTCGTCATTGTAAGTTCGACTATGACAAACCGTTTTATTTTTTAATAGTATAGAAGAAATTGAATTTATTGGGGAAGGACTTGTGTCTTTTTTGCGTTATGTGTAACGTAGTTTTTCTCGTTGGGAGGAATCTGTGTCCCGTGTCTTGTGGCCGCGCTGGTAATGTCTCAGCAGCGCGTAAATGAATGAAGTCATTTGTGTTCCTCCCAAGCAGGAGGAAGGTGGGATGGGAGTCGCTTCGCATGGACAGTTGTAACTTGTACAGTTGTATATTTTTGAGGAGAAAATTTTTGTTCTATATAATGAAAAGAATATCTATATAATAAAAAGACGTTTTTCAAACTTTCTTTCTTAATAACTTTTTAACGAAGAACGAGCAACGGCTCATTAGCGACGGTTCACGAGTGACAGAAAATTTAGCAAAAAACGATTTCATAAAATTTGGTCCGTACAAGTAACGCCACAGAAAGCGTTTCAAAGAAAAGTGTCTCTCTGATAACAAATATAATATATCGTCTGGTAACTCGATACATATATTTAATATATCGAATATTCTATAAACTTGCAATGTCACAGAGAGGGAAAACAGGCCACGCTCTCTCTCAACTAATAAAAACGTGGCCTGTTTTGAAAGAAAAATGATTTATTAGCCTTGAATTTATATTAATTATATTCAGTAGGATGGTCAAAATACACTTACATTAATAAGATCGATATTAAAAATATATTTCTGAGTTTTTGTTTTCGTCGATAAGTGTAACCTTTGTATTATAAATAAAGTATCCGTTACTGTTTGAAGTATGTTAAAATAAATAATTTTCAAAATAAGTGCTGCCTATGCATCTCGTTTCGAGTGTTCTTGTGTTCTCTTTCTCAAAAGAGCCAAAAATGTTAATCCGCTGCTGCCAGATAGGAAAATCAAGGTTGTTTGTCCATAAATGGGATGCAAGGCCAAGAAAAGTCACAATTGGCAGCGTTCTCTCAGTAGCTATAGTATGTCCAGTAGAAGCAAGGCCAAGAAGAATGATAACTGCAATGCTCTCTCAATAGCTACAGTTTGTCTAGTAAAAGCAAGGCCAAGAAGAGTGACAACAGACAGCGCAGAGAGCTACTCTCTCTCAGTAACTACAATCTATCTAGTAAAAGCGTGGCAGGTCTATTTGATTTAGAGACAAAAACCGTTGACAATTTACCGGAACATGGCACGACACGGACCTATACTGACAAAGACGGAAAACTGACAAAGTCGCGTGACTGTTTCAAAGCAATAGCACGTTGTCTCTGCGTCAAGAACTGGCAAAATTACAATGAAAAAATTTAAGAATGTCGTGTGAAACCATACGTTATCTCCATGCTCATGATGTGCGATGACGCAATATAAAAATTTCCTACTTAAAAATATATTTTATGACTGTCCATGCGAAGCAATTCTCACCCCTCATCTCACTTCCCTCTTGCTTGGGGATGCACGGCTTCTACGCGAAGCGACTCCCATGCCATCTCTCTCCTGCTTGGGGGCGCACGATTTCCACGCAATGCGACTCCCATTCTATCTCCACGTTTCGCGTGGAAGTCGTGCGCCCCCAAGCAGAGGAGGAGGTGAGATGAGAGTCGTTTCGCATGGACAGTCGTAAAATATATTTTTAAGTAGGAAATTTTTGTTCTATATAATGAACATCTATATAGTGAAGACATAATTTTTTTCAAATTTTCCTTCTTAACTTTCTAACGAAGGATGAGCGACGACTCATTAGCGATAATTCACGAGCGACGGAAAATTCAGCAGAAGAACCGATTCCATAAAACTTTGGTTTGTACTAGTAATGTTAAAAAAAATGACAACTGACAGCGCAAAGAGCTATTCTCTCAGTAGCAGTCTGTTTAATAAGAGCGTAGCAGGACTTACAGTCGATTAAAGATATACTCTGAGTTTTTTTTGCCAATAAGTGTCACCTTTGTGCTGCATGCATTATAAGTAAAATACCCGTTGCTGTTTGAATTGTGTTAGAATAAATAATTTTTTAAATGAGTACTGTCTATGCGTCGTTTCGAAGCAGTGTGTTCTTGTGTTCCAAAAGGGTCAACAATCGCTCTCCCGAAGAACTGATTCTATGTTATAAAATTGCATTGTCAAAGAGAGCGTTATCAAACCGCGCTTTCTCAGCTAATAAAAGCTTAGCTGAAAAAAAAATAGTTTATTAGCCTTGAATTTATATTGATTATATAAATTCGAGGTTAATAATCCAAAATTTTAATAATACTACTATGTATTACTATGTATATAAAATATCATTTTATATAATCTAAGAACTTTTATATCAATTTGTTTATAAAATGAGATACTGTGCATAGTATATATAAAAATACACACACATATATAT
>NW_017259576.1:175121-193559 GCF_001594045.1 Atta colombica | reverse complement strand
TGTGTGTGTGTGTGTGTGTGTGTGTGTGTGTGTGTGTGTGTGTGTGTGTGTGTGTGTGTACTATGCATGGTATCTCATTTTGATTTTTCTTTGGTTAAGTTATCGTAACTTTTCTTCTGCTGCCTTCTCGATTCTGGTGGTAGAGGCGGACCCGTTTGTTTCTTTTGTTGGTTGAGTCTACTTAACTGCTATATACCATTCTGACTGAGTGATATATATTAAGAAAAATAATGCGCAAAGCCTTTTATTTAAGTAGGCAATATCTTAGGAATATGAATTTGTTGTTGTATGGGATCATCTATTCTAGGTGAATATATTTTTGAAATTGAAGGGATCTGATCAGGATAAAGTGAACTTACTGTAGATATTATAGGTTGTGGATCGATTCAGGCTTTTCATACTTTCTACGCTTTCTTCTGATCTTTCTTTTGGTGGCGTTGCCGCGCCTCCTTCTTCTCCAGTAGCTGATGCTGCTTCTCTTCCAACACTCTTCTTTGGATTTTTTTGTTAAAAATTTGATTCGCTTCCATTCTGTTCGCACGAGCGTGGTGAATGTCCGCTTGGTGCTAACCTTCCCCCCCCCCCCTCCGTGAGAGACTAGTCGCCTTATCCAGATAGGTCTCTCATGGGGCGCCTGGGGATGGTGCCTCCGGGTTCGCCCTCTCGAGGCACCTCTTCCAGTGCCATGCATCCATCGTGATTTAAATTGAACGCCATTTAAATTGGGATAATTTTAGAAAGGTTTTCTTTCTTGTTGTCTCAAGTGATGAAGACAAGGGGTCCCTGATTCTCAAGGCATAATCGTAGGAATTCGACAAGGCAGAACGCGCTTAAGGTTAGTGTGCTCTTAACCACTCGTCCTCCATCGCACTGAGTTTGAGGGTCGGAGCCTCCTCATCATGACAAGGTGGTGACACCACCACGAAGGGAATAGGCTCGTATAAGCTTTGCCGGCCTCAATACGGAAACATTCTTAACTAGAGCATAATGCCCAGTATTTATATTATGGCCATATTTTTTTTTTCGATATACGATAAACGTTGTTATTTCTTAGTGGGAGAGAGGAGGGGGGGGCGAAATCCCCCTTGAGAAAGTTTATTAAATTTTAATAAATATTTTTTTAATAGTCCTTGCGGAATATTTAGTTACGATAAATAAATAAATAAATAAATGATAATCTCGTTGATCCTCTCATCGAGGCTATGGCAGAGAACAAGATGTAACGAGACGTAATGAGACTTAATTGTGACATGAGATAATGTAAAGACAGAGAAAAAAGTAGAAGTGTGCTGCTGCACACAAAATTCCATAACAGTATAAGGTATAAACTTAAGCCGATGAGCCAATCAGGATACTGCTTTAGATTACGTAACGAAAATGGAAATAACAGTAAACTTATCCATAAACCTCGCAATAAGATGAATTTCAACTGGTTGAAATTCGCTTTATAAATTTATTCCTATTTCTATTTTCGTTAGAATACGTAGATCTAAAGCAATATCCTGATTGGCTCATCGGCTTAAGTTCTTAAGGTTACTGTTACAGAAATTTCGTCTGCAACATCCCTGACTAGTCGAAAAAGTGTTTCGGTTTTCTAATTTGGTATTAGCTCTCTTCTGACTTCTCTTGCTTTCGGCCGGTAACAGTGCCAATTTCTTTGGATTCTTAATGATCTGCGTGACTGACATGGCTTGGCATCTCGCTTAAGCACAATCAGATTTTTTTAGCCTTTCATTCTATCTAGCATCGTTGTTTGTTTCAATATCGTTATTTATCACACAACATCGTTCTCGTCGTTGTTTATCGCATAGCGTCGATCTCGTCGTTGCTAGTTGCATAACGTTGTTCATGTCGTTGCTTGTCGCGCAGCGTCGTCATCGTTGTACTCGTCATGCAACGTCTTCCTCATCGTTACTCGCCGTACAACATCTTCGTCGTTACTCATCGTGCAGTATCTTCTTCATCGTTACTCGTCGTGCGGTTTGCCGCAGGATATCTGATTATAACCCGGACGAGCCCCCAAATTATGTAGACTCTTGTATCGCGAACCGTAGAACTATACGGATGTGAGCCATTAATTTTGTGATACACGTTATCGATAAAAACTCTTTTATTATATCAAAATGTATTAATCATCGATTTTTGATCCTATCCTACAAGTATAAATATATCATTAACTATATAATAATGCTGACACAAGACCGTTTAGTTTATATAAGTTTTATTCAATAAAACTCACATCACAATCTCATGCGTTTTGATTCTCAGTTTGGATCCTCTTCAGTGCGTCTAATAATTATGGACAATATTAATTAATAAAATATGTACACTTATCAAAAGAAGTGTGTCTCATTTCTAAAAGTGTTCTTACAACATTCAGTCTATTTTAACTAACGACATATTAAAAATTCTATATTCTTGGAAATCTAGTTTATATCACACTTGATACGTGTATTAATTAGCAACTTTCTATACAATTATTTTAATTGCTATGTATGTAAATGTATATATCAAACGTGTATTTAATTAATCATCTTATGCATATATTGTATCAGATTAGTGTACTATTGTTGAAATTAAGATAATTTAATAAAAAATTAATAATAATTAATAATAATTAATACGCATATTAAATATTTGATGTAAATAGATCGTATATAGTGGTTCTTTATTTATGTCTCGAGGCAAGTTCTATCCCGAATTCTTTATTTCCAAAGAATGGTGAAGGTGGTTCGGAGAATGGTGGCTTTTCTATTACTACTTTGTAGATTACTACTTTGTATCAGCAACTTTCCACTTTCGCTGCCAAAACTTTATTTTGATTCTCGCCCTGTAAAAAAGAAAATATTAACATTTGATATGAAATATTTTTCGAGAAAAATATACTTACATACATTACTCATCGTTGTTCTTCTTCCTTTTTCTCGACTCGAATAACGTGATCATATCGAAAGCAGAAGTTGCTGCTGAGTCAAATAACTTATAAATAATTAATAACAGTAAGGGCTACGAGCCAGATTTTAATATATTTACATTTTTAAACAGACGTTTCGATCTTATCGTCAAATTATCTTCAGTGTGTACAATATAGAAAAATTAAATGCAAAAATTAATAAATTCATATAACGATTGGATACAAATTCCAAAATTATAGTCACGCTAACATGATGGTCGTGTTTCTTCATATATTTTATGCCGCAACAATATAATGCTCTCTCTCTCTCTCTCTCTCTCTCTCTCTCTCTCTCTCTCTCTCTCTCTCTCTCTCTCTTGTAATTTCTTTAGTTCCATTAATCTATTGTATCAATCGCAATTTGTCCATGTTAATTATAAAAATAGTTAAAAATGCTGAGTCAGTCGATAAAATAGTATAAGCATACATTTTCAAATGAGAAGGTGTAGCAAGAAAGAGTAGCAAGAAAGAATATTAATTCAATAATTAAAATAATGAGTCAAATTAATTTTTAGTATCAAAATGCAATCAGAGTAAAAAAATTGAAACTTGTTCAGTAGAAAAACTTCTTATGTTATTATAAATAATTGGTAACTTATAACGGATTTTAACTCATAACGTGTAAAGAATGGTTGCTGACTTTTTACGCCATATCCTAATCCTCATTAAATTGCCAGATTTTCTGTATAATATACTGTATAAATAATCATATATACATTTATTTATTTATATTGCGATGAATTTATATATACCAGAGATCCCGTATTCGATCCCAGATAGAATTGAAAAATTTTTCGACCGCTTGTAGCTCCTCTCAGCGGGCAATGGCATCGAGAGCATAATTGACTTGGTTCATCATCAATAATTATCAATTGATGAAAAAATTATTCTCAATTTGCAATATTGTTAAATGAAATAGACAAATTTATTTTGTTATATTGAAGAAGACTCTGTGAGTCGAAACGTCTATTGTTATATTCTTTTTAATGGTATATTAAATTAATTTTAAGATTTTTAACATCTTGTATTGCTCGTATATTTTGTCGTTGATATTTGTTTCACCGAGAGTATCTTTGCCAATAGAACTTCTCTAACAAAAATCGTTTCGGAATCGACATTAAACAGTAGGTCTTATATGATTGTGTACAATTAACATGCGCACTACAGGCATATGAGAGAAATCACCACCTTTATACTCCATAATCCAGGCGACATATTCATGTGATTTATTTTTATAAAAAATCAGGTGGCAAAGGTATCATCTATCTTATTTGTAACTGCAAAGGAATTTTTATTTTGTTTTATACATATATTTGTTTATTCATTATAAAAATAATTCTTTTGAAACTTGAAGCTTTAATCACGTACTTCGTCATCTGACTTAAACTTCATATACGGTGTATGAGAGCTTATTTTGGCAAACATTTTTCGAATATTGGAAATATCAAAAGAAATATTATCTTTAAAGTCATCGGGAAGTAATCCATTTTGGTATATCAGCAAAGTACGTCGCGTTGTATTCTTCTGTCTAGCCTACAAAAACACGTGCATTATGTGTTATATAAATAAACAATATTTGATAAATAATCAAATATATTATTATGATTACCATCTAAATTATATCATGTGTTTTGTCAAGTTATTGTCTTTCATATAAGTCGTTATTTTTTAAATTGTATTAGTTTCAACATTGAGAATGACTTAATTAAGGTCGAAATGTTTGTTAATGAACTTTCGTTTTATAATAACACAGCATTAAGACCCTTTGCTAGAACTCATAGCCCAATACTTATTATTAATTTTATAAATTATTTGAACTCTTTTTGAAAATTGAAAGAAATAATCAACGTGATGTATGTTTATGTATTATTTATTTATAACACACTTATAATGTTAAGCGAGGACTCGTCCTTGCTCTCATGCGAAGTCTCGGCTTCGTAATACTCGTAATACTGTGTCGTCTTATAATGCTCGTAATATTCTGAGATCACCCGCGGAGAGTATCGAATTTTATAGAAAAATTCGTGGCCGATCGCGGCCAATCGTCGTGATTGTCTCGACGCGAAACTCGCTGATTGGCTGCTAGTTTTTCATGTAACAGCGACAAACGCGGTTACTCGTCTTAGCGACAATGTGGCGTCAGACACGACTACCTTTTTTTGGTCGTTGACTTAAATAATGTATATATGTATGCTTATGTATAGTGGACCCACTGTCGTAATCGCGACATGTTACACTTTTTCTTATATTATTTTTTTTTTAAATATTGTTCTGGCAATTCTGATTGCAGAATGATTTTTTTGGACCATTTTTCTATCGATGATTATTAACTTACATGAGTAATGCTATGTTGTCGCTTTTAAAGATATTGTCGCTTCGATAATTACAGTACATATGAGCCATGCCATATGTAAATTATAATGTCAACAATTAGATCTATTGAAGAGAGAGAAATGTCACACTATAGAAATTATATTTGAATAAATTGAATCTAGAAGATCTGTAACATTTTTTAAATTCCTTTTTTTTTGTTTTTGAAAATCATCTATAAGTTTTTGTGAATTTCTTCGTCTAATAAACTTCATCCCACTTAAAGTCATGTGGAAATTCTTGCCTGTTCCGTTATGACAGAATGTTGGTAATTCCTTTTTATATGATTTCTATGATCGTTTATTCTCTTTTCAACATCCTTTTCGTCTGATCTACATACGTAGCATCGCAGTCTCTCTCTCTCTCTCTCTCTTTCTCTCTCTCTCTCTATTCTGTACCCACATTAGTTCTCGATCAAATTGAAAGTTTATTCTTAAATACTCTAATAATTTTGCTTAATTTGTTAATGTCTAAATATATCATACTTATGGTGTTTATTGTTTCTGATGAAATTCATTATTTTTTCTGATATTTCTGGAATAAATGGTGTAGTAAAAAATAGTTTATTCACTATTGTTCTTTTTTTTTTGTATTAGTTTTCTCACTCTGAGGTATGGACAAATACCACCCTTCTGTGCCATTTGGACGAGTTTCGAGAAAAAATTTCAGCATTGCTCAATCTTGCTCGATTGGCATTATAAGTATCAGATAAATATCAGATTGATAAGTATCAGAACATGATGAGTAGCAAATGCGATTTCTGGTGGTTGCATATAAATTCTTTCTTAAATATATTGAATTTTTTTGTATGAATTGTGAATTTGTTGGACTCGGCGAGTATCAAATCTTGTTCGGGTAAAGTCAATTGCAGACTACATTTTGGCTTAAACTCACGCTTCAGCCATATCATCGAGGTATTCTGGCAAAAGAACCTTTTGAAGGTTTGAATCGTCAGTCACAAGTTCATTGTACATCTGTCGGCTTACCTCTATCGCCATTGGAGTACTAGATGTGAAAGTAGAGTTGAGGTTTACTTCTATAAGAGCAAATGATTTAGCGAAGAAGGACGATTCTCCACTCTTTCTCCAGCTTGCATTGGAGATGGTTGATTTACATTTTGCTGTAGCCTAGATGGTTTATTAATAGAGCTAAAGGGACTTGCTTTTTGGACTTAGCGCCCTTCGATGGTTTAGCAAGGGGTTTTCTCTCTGCCCCCCCCCCCCCTCTGCTCAGGTCTGAGCAGAGCGTTCGGATCCTTCTGATTTTCGAATTTCCCCAAATAAACTTGCACTTGCAATGTGACAGAGAGCTTTCCAGCACAAGTCGACACAAGAGTTATTTCGTCTTTGTTTCTTATTGATTATTGAACAAGGACAGAATGACTCTTGTATCAATTTGTGTCTCTTGTTGGAAAGCTCCCACAGAAAGATCAATAAGCAGATTCTAGGTTGGATGTTGTTACATTTTTTATTCTAAAAAGAACTGAAAATACAAAAGTTTTTGTGTTTGTTTGATGAATTTCTAAAGAATAATCTATAGAAATGGATGCTCATCAAAAGTTTATGCTGCGAACTTTGCTCCACATAAAACTCTTTCTTTAATAATGGAGAAAATTAATTCAAAGGATACCTCCGTTATTTAATAGAATTTTTATTATCGAAGTTTTTGGCCTCAAATTTATTTATATTGATATTTTTATGATATGCAGAAAAACATAATTTATAATCTCTTTCGATTGGTCAACCTACATACTGGCTAACAGATTGAAGGAACACTCCTGACTGCATAGGTTTTTGTGTTATTAAAGGCATAGTCAGTAGTTATCTAACGATTGAGTCATATTTTGAACTATCATCTGATTCTCCTATAATAATTACATGGTATCTTCAGCAATAAAATCCGTTAATATGCCTCATTTAAGCAATAAAAGAACGAAATGAATCATTTTAGAAACATCATAAATAAGGAACTAAATTGTCATATCTCACTCAAATTAATAGAAGATTTGAATGAAGCTATAGAAAATTTCACTAAAGCAATACAAAGACAAGCAACCTGGAAATCTATTCGGGAAATAAAGATACATGACAAGATGCAACTCTGTTCACTTAATGCCAAAGCAAAAAAAATAGAAGAAAAATGGAAGATTAGAAAACAGTGGCAGATTATACGCTCGCTCAAAACAAAGCAAAACTTAACAAAGCACAATTTAATTGACAACTTAAGCTAATGAATATCATCTAAGTTTTTCTAATTAGTAGTTGTTCACGACTTTAATGTGTTAAATTATTATTTTTTGTCAACACTTTATTATTTTTTTTAATTATGTTAACAATGAGATATTATATTATACAGTGCGTTGGGAAACTCAATGAGCAATTTGCTCATTGAGTTCAATTTGAGCATTGAAAAGGATCCAAAGCTGGATCGAAACGTATGTATAAAACGTTAGAACTAATAAATCTTATTACACATCCTATGTTTGGCTTCAAAAGACATCAACTTATAGACTAAAGATTAACCTGAAGGATAATTTAAAAAAAGTTATTGAATTAACTCTACATTTACTCCTTTGATTACATGTAGCTTTGATTAATATATAACTCTATATAATAAAATTGATCTTTTATGGAAATATATTTTTTTTAATCATATAATCAAAATATAATATTAATTTTTCTGATTTTGATGCCATGATAATGAAAATATTGTTCCCTATTAAATATGGCTAAAATGTTTAACTTTGTTTATGAAAATTTTTCAAAAGTTTTTCCATATCTTATATATTAAATGACTTATTTTTACTAAACATTAAAAATATTTAATTGTGTTAAAAATTTTTGTTTGTATTAGCTGAATAATTTTTTTCATTTTATGTGGCAATTATTGAAATACACGGTTTGTTATCTTCTTGGATTTAAAGTTTCATTAATATAATGAAACTTGTTTAATATAATGAAAAAAGAAGATAATAATTTATCATCGACTGAAAAATAATCGGTCTATCACATAAGGGAATAAAAATCTTTCTTAAAAAAATTGATTTTTTTTTTTCAGAGTAAATATCGTTGAAACTTTGAGAGATAGAAAAAAATTTTCAATAAAAATCTATGAACGTTTCAATTCTACAAATTCTCGCATATATTCTAAATAACACTTTTAAACCAGGCATATGTAAATAAATTTCTAAACATCGGTGATGAAAATTGATCATGTGTTAATTATTGTAATTTTAAAATGGCATTTCTTGAATGACCAACTCTTATCACTCGAAGGGACGTTTAGACTATTGCTGCACTCTCTGTCAACTACAGTTAAACATCGAAGTACTTTCGCTATGCTATTTGTCAGCAAAAGATTTTCGAGTAAAAAGTCCAGCCTGCGTCTTATTTATATTATTTAATTGGGAAAAAGTTTTGATAACACCAAAAAGGATAAAAAAGTCAGATCAATTTGCTTCTTTTTAGAAACAAAATAAATTTAATAATTCAATTTTTCTCTTATAAATTCGTATTCAGTTTATTTCTTGAGTTAAACTTCCAAATTTGATTCTACAAAGCTTTGTAGGCAAGAGAGCCACACAATTTCGTTTAAGGAAGTATTCTAGTCTAGAAACCGAATTTTTATGCTATTTTTACGCGAATTTTTTAAAAATATAAGATAAAATTTTTTGGGACCGGGTTTTTTTCTATATATTTGAAGAACATTTCAGAATTTTTTTATTCAAAAATAATTGTTGATATGCGTTGTATAAAATATTAATGTCATGAAAAATAAAACTATGACTCCCACGATTCCAGCTCTTTTGCTCATTTGAAACAAAAAACCAAAGAAATTCTTAATGAGTTTAGCTATAGCAGGTATCAGGACGAAGAAAAAATATTGATAATTTAAAAAATGTCGTCATGTCGAAAATTAAGTTTCGATTTTTGCCTTTTTTTTCCACCAAAATAGTCCTAAAAATTACAAAAATATATATTTCGACTTGATTCTGATACGACTATAGCCATATATATGCTAAAGATATGTGTACATGCCCGACTCGATTGGTCAACTGGTTTTCGAGATATTATAGAAGTCAATTTAAAAAACATAGTTTCGAGAAAAACGCATTTAAACTTTTTTATATTGATTATATAGAGATAATTGTACTTACTATTAATCAGCTAGTCCGGGGCCATAGAGAAAGCCTTCCTGTTTCTAAATAAAAATCCTGTAGAATTCTTTTCTTTTCCCTATGATTTGCTCTTTCCTTTTTGGCGAAGTCAGTTGAGCGCCGCTCCGAGCTTCATTCCGGGAATATGCGTACATCTCTGCCTGCTGATTGCAATAACTATTCTCATCACGCTCATAACTTTTAAAATTGATAAAAATCCTTCATTGAAAATAATAATTGCCAGAAAAGTTGCTATTTTAACAATCTTTGTTTCAGAATCAAGATGTTTTGGAGCAAAAGTCCAAATTAATGAATTTAACGATTCGTTATTATTTTGTGTTTCTGTTCCTAAACAACGTTCTAGCAATTCATCCGATGATGAGTTTTCATAAATAGGCTGAATTATCTTCAATACCTTATCAGTAAGAGGCGGATTATCGTGAGAGACGGTTTGTTTTCATATGCCTTGACAATAGTGATGAATCGATGTACACTTCTTCATTGCAGCTACACTTTATGTATATTTTGAATCCTAAACCTCGATGTGTCGTCTGAGAGAATTGAATACTTTTGCAATTTTTGCAAATCACAGATGCGATTATTGAACAAACTGCGAAAAAAATTCAAAATACCATAACCAAATTCCTTTGAAATAAGAAAGTCGATATTTTTCGAACTTTGCAGTTTTTTTGCCGACGTGCTCGCAAATTGCGAATCTTACTCAGCTGTGTATTAATTGTCTCGAAAATGCCGTTTCTTCTTCACGAACTCGAATAAATTTCTCGCTTTTCTTATCTATTTTTAATATACGTATTAACAATTTTTGTATTCGCTCGCTTCAATATTCAAAGCCAAACTGAGAAAACAAATGCTCCTTCACAGATCACCGCTCGCTCCCTATCAGATGCTATAAAGCAATTAAAGCAATTATCTATGCTTTCAAATCCTTAATTATTGAAGTATATATCGTTAACTCCGAAACATCCAACGAATTATGATAATGAAACGAATACTTACTGCAATTTATTTAGAACACATGCATATTATTCTACAGAAAAACTGTATTTTATATTTGAACTTATATTATGAATTTGGTTCAATAAATTTATAATTTTTCACAACATTTAATATATTAATATTTTCTTTTTGTCTCTAAGCGATGATTTAAAATCGTCGAAGTTAAAGAAAAATATCAAGCAAATAATATAGACGATTGTTCTAATTCCGATGTCTAATTCCGCCTTCAATTTCATATGATAAATCTGTATTTCATTATAAATTAATATTATTTAATAATATTAATTTTTTCCAAAATAAAATGTTAATATAATTATTATAAATATATATTTAAATATCAGGATGCACATGACGTCAAAAACGTACGAATGTATAAATATTCAACGAATGAAACGCGTCACTGAGATGAATGTATGGTGGCCGTAACTAACTGTAAGGATGATTCGGTAAGAAAGAAAGAACGAAGTACGGAAGTAAGGAGCAAGGAACGAAGAGAGGTAAAAGAAAACCCATAAGAGCGGAATATTCTAGCAGCTTAAGCTATTTTCGTTGTTTATTGTTATAAGCTTTTATATTTAAAAAAAAAAACGAATTTTTCTGGACGAGAGTGTTATTTTAGCGCGCCGAATTCGTGATACGATTGCGTGTTTCGAAAAATGTGAGAAGGGAAGAATAGATGCGTACTACTGTGTGTGATATACTTGCGTACGAATTAATTACATCTGCGTAGATTATCGATCCAAGTCTAGTGGTGTGTACACTTGGTATTGTGTACATACACACTAATCCATCGGTTTTTGTTGATACGGTTACGTTTGTACGTTGAATAGTTTTTTTTCCTCGTTGATTTACATTGATGCTGTTTCTACATTGATGCCAGCTATGTATGATTGAGAACGATTATTGAAACTCGACGATCGTGTAATGAAATCATTATACCGCCATTAGCATATGTGCAACAAACGAATATAGAGTTGCTTCGGAATTGACAGATATGTGGAATTGTTGGTGATGAAATTTAAAACAGATTTTTTTTACAGGTATACCATAACATTCATCTCCTTTCAAAATTTCGATATTCCATATCTTATAAATTAATCTGAAATTTCGTTAAAGGAAAAAATTTTGTTTAAGGCGTTCTGCTTCAAATGATGAATTTTTCTTTCTATAATTTATAAATTATTATTTTCAGAAAACAATATATATTCACTTTCTGCCAATTCTGGGACATTCTGCATTGTAGCTCTATTATGTATTATCTTTTATTAATTTTGTTTTCCTTCTCAGACTCCGAGTTTGAGATATTAATATTGTAAGTGTACTTCGGATATTCTGATCAAAAATTGATATCATTAATGCACACTTACAATAAAAAAAAATATGTTACTTATGTTATTTACTAAAATTACTTACACGAGTAAAATATATTTGTACAAGCTATTTTTTTTTCGTTGATACAAGCAGATCGATCGTCCTCGAATTTGTAGTTGTTAACAAGGGTGGATCTTCATTACAAAATAATTTGAGACTTCCTTAATTTCTGTAACTATTTTCTTTTAATTTTTTATTCCAAAGGGATTACATCAATAACAAAAGTGGAAAAAATAACGCTTTCTTTTATGGTTTTGTATATCTTACAATTTTGTGTTTTTTAGATTATTAAAAAAAATCTAATGTTTTTCAAAATATCCCTATCCTTCGTTATTGTTTACATATATAAAATTTAAATTTTATCTAAAAATAAAAATATGATTGGTATTTAATTCTAGCTATTGCTTTTGTGACTTATGTTAAACTATTGCTAAACCGATCCTATGTTAAAGTCTTCCAAAGTATTATTCAAAAAGATTATCCATCAGGATGACAGTGTTTGTACCCCTGTAGAAATAGGTCTTATTGTCCTCATTTCATTAATACGTCATGACTAGGAAGTATATTTTGATTTTATTAATAACCCTGCGATAATAGCACGCATCACTTTTTCCTTTGACTTTTGATTTATAGAGTTAGTTCCAGGATGGTGTTCATTGGATAGCATCCATTCCAATTTCCGATATTTCATAAGTCTCTAATTCAAATAGGCCTTAATGAACTAATTTATTAATTTATCATTTAAATAACACATAAATTATATATCTAATTTAAAATTGTACAAACCAATCATTAGTTTCTTTTTTAAATTTTTGTTGAATTGGGGGAAGAGGAAGAAAATAGCGAAGTAGATGAAGAATTTTATATTATATATGGAAGTCTTTATATTAAATGGCTAATTCTAATTTTATGTAGATCCGTCCTTGCTCAACCTGTGCAACAGCCACAATCTCGGTTTAATGCTTATGTGTCACACATTTGCGAAGGCTTTCGCTGGCAAATAGTTTTAATTGACAGGATGCCAAATGTTAGTTCTAAGTAGTCTTGTAGCGAACAACTCATTTTAATGAGCTTTTTCGCATAGACTTGTCATATCGCATTGTGGAGCGTGGTAGTTTTGCGTGTTTTATCTGTCAAGAACGAAGGAGCAAATGAGGACAGTTATCGATCGGCCGTAATCCCAAAATTTTTATTGATTTTTTTAAAAGCTTGTCGGAGTGAAGAAACTCGAAAAAAAATTTCGATTATGTTCGATTTCCAAAAAGAAAACATTAATCATTTTACTATTAACATTTTACTGTTAATTTTAAAAAAATTAATTTATATACTGAAAAATATGCGAAGATATAAATACGATTTATATTTTCAATTAATCTTGTATTTATATTATATCTATCCATAAATTAGTACAAATTTTAATTAAATATTAAATATAATCATAAATAAAATAACGCAGCAATAGAAATATATTCCAAATAAAACCAGTATTTGTTAATTCTAATACTGATAAAAAAAGAAATTTGACTGAACAAATCTGTTGCCTTGGAAATGTTTCTTTTGTGAAACCACTTTCAAAAAATCTTTTATTGCATACAATAACATTGATAGTAAATTCTTAATAGTTTATTTATCAATGTGAATTTTTGCGCAGTATTAGGTTCTCTTTAAATTTAATTTTTCAGTTCAAAATAAAATGACAAAAATTTCGCCGAAGTATCTATTTTTCTGTTATTGAACAGAATATAGGTGTAGTAAAAAGAAATCCATTATTTTTTCAATAGATGGCTTTAGTAATCTGCATCTCGCGTTGTATAAATGCGATCGAGTTACGCTAGATGGCGTTAGAAAGATAAGATTTCGTACTAAAAAAACTTCTCAGACAGTTTTGTGATTGCTTGAGTGCGCGTCAAAGATGGACACCAGCAAAGAGAAAATACGCCATATTTTACAGTTTTTCTTCGATAAAGGGCGAAAACGCAAGCCAGGCGGCTGAAAATATGAATAGTATTTATGGTCCTGATACTGTAACAGCCAATCACGCGCAATTTTGGTTTCGTCGATTCCGTTCCGGTAATTTTGATGTCAAAGATGCACCACGCTCTAGATGGTCAATTGTCGAAAATGGCGATAAAATAATGGAAATCGTCGAGTCCGACCGTCATGTAAGCACTGTGTCGATTGCCCAGGAGCTAAACATTGCACAAAAAATCGTTTGGAACCACTTGAATAAGAATGAATACAAAAAGAAGCTCGATGTATGAGTGCCACACGAGTTAACGCAAAAAAACCTTATGGACCGAATTTCCATCTGCGAATCGCTGCTGAATCGCAACAAAATCAACCCATTTCTGAAGCAGATAGTGACTGGTGATGAAAAGTGGGTCACTTACGACAACGTCAAGCGAAAATGATCGTAGTCGAATCGCGATGAGCCGGCGCAAACGGTGACCAAATCAGGATTGACAGCCAGGAAGGTTTTGCTGTGTGTTTGGTGGGATTGGTAAGGAATCGTTTACTATGAGCTGCTCCCCTACGGCCTCTTAATTCGGACTGTCCTGTCAACAATTGGACCTGTACTGTCAACAATTGGTCTGAAGGAAGCAATCCGCCCAGAAGCGGTCAGCGTTGGCCAATAGGAGAGGAATTGTTCCATCAGGACAACGCAAAGCCACACACATCGATAGTGACTCGTCAGAAGCTCCGAGAGCTTGATGGGAGGTTCTTATGCATCTACCTTATAGTCCGGACCTGACTCCAAATGATTACCACCTGTTCCTGTCTATGGCGAATAATTTTGCTAGTGAAAAATTCGCCTCAAGAGAAGCTTGTGAAAATCGACTGTCCCAGTTTTTTGCCAATAGGGATGAGGGTTTCTATGAGAGAGGCATAATGGAATTATCTTCAAAATGGCAACAAGTTATCGAACAAAACGATGCATATTTGACCTAAATCGGATCATTCTAACTATACTAAATAAAGCTTTCAATTTTATGCAAAAATAATGGATTTCTTTTTACTACACCGATCACGAAGAATACTCGTAATTATTTTTTATCTCATAAATCACATTTTGCAACGAGGAAGGACAAATCAATATTCTATATCATGTATCATAATATTTATATTTCTTTATCCAACTTAAAAAAATTGTTCAATGTCGATTATACAAATTCTGTAAGAATATTTATATCGAGAACGCAAATCGAAATATTCTCATCAGTTGTAATGTCATTAAAATAAAAGACTAATGTTAAAGCAATTAAATCAAGTTTCAACGGATTCCATTTCGAAATGTTTAACTTCGATTGAAACCTATTATTATTATTATCGTGAATTTTAATAAAACTGTTGTTCACAATAATACGTGACTTCCGAACTTGAGTAACTTGCAAAAGACATGATTTACGAAACTTATGTCGTCAATTTCGAGAGAAAATTTATTTATATCATAAATAGATAATTATTTGTGCGGAATTAGTTGAATTATTTTTATGTGGAAATTATTATTGTATTCAACGCTGATGCAGTTATGAAAACATGAGTAAAACATAAATTTTTTTTTTTAAGTATCAAAAGGCATGATGAAATATCAGAAATAGAGAGACCGAAGTTTTCATACACGGAACTCAAATTGTTGCTTGGAAGCTTTGCGCGTTTTATAAACGTTCACACGAGTTATCGCAGTAAATGTACCTGAAACGATTGCGTGAAAAAATATTTATTCCGTGTGTTTATCCTGACACAGTTTTAGCTGTATTTGTTTTTACGATATATATGTACGTGGATTATTGCAGATAAAAACCCATGCAACTTCGTTCTTTTGTGTTTTTCCAAAGTGATGTTGTAACTAAGCTTTATCAAGATAAAGTATGACACATCACCTTTAAAACTTAAATTAATTTTTCAAAAATCGCAATATACAAAAAGAATGTATCTTTTTACACTTCAATTAAAAGCTATCTATTTGAATGTTTATTAATTTTATCAAATAATACTTTCTTTTTGTTTTTTTTTTCTCTATCTTTCAAAATTTAAAATTTCGATATTTCTCGTATGTATCTCGTACATGTTAAACGCGTCGTCCGTTTTCTGTCTTTCATTTCAAAAGAGAACATTTGATAACTTTCCTATCAACGTTGAGAGCTGTTTAGATTGATGCAAAGTTAACGATGTCTATTTCTGACATACATTTGCTTTTACTAATTAAAAGGAACTAATAGCGTCAAGAATACGAAAGTCTCTGTCTCAACTAGATAACAGATTTTCATTGCAATTCAATATCGTCAGAGAAAATTATTTGAATCGCTAGTTGCTTTAATATATAATATAAATGCAAGTTGCTCGTTACTTTGACAATACTTAAACTCGTATTTTTTTCATACTTTTTCTTCGCGCTGTATAATTAATTTATGTACAAGGCATTCAAAAAATATAAGATATTAAACTGTAACAGTGCCTCAATAGATATTCAAATAACAACTATTAACAATAATTAATATAAAGACACGACTTGATAATCGGTATAATGTTTAATGAGGCTTAGTGACATACAAGCCTTTTACGAATTTGTATAATCGTAAATTGACTTGGAAATCCGGATTAAGGACGGATTTCGCACGATCGAATGTTTGAGCGATTAGTAGTAAACACACATTTTTTTTTATACGTTTAACATTAAATATATAATGTTCCGTATATATGATCATTATTTATGGAAAACCGCAAGATTATTTTGCGGTAAAACGAATATCTTCGTGAGACAACAATATTTCTTCCTTTTTATTGTATCTAGATTTTTATCAAAGTCAATTTGCGAGAATCGTAGTTGATACAATCACGCTACAGTCTTTTAAATTAATTGATTAGACTACGATACCTATATTATTCGACTTTGGTAGTCATTTCCCATTTATATTGCATTTAATTTATCCGTTCAGCTTCGACTTACGATATTGCACGTGATTATAACGGTATTTGCATCGAAGTGATTGATTGATCGACTTTGCCAAATCGAGATATTCGAGAAATAGTATTGTCATGATAATCGAGAACGGACGGACGAAGCGATCGAACGATATTGTCTCTCTTTTCCCGCCCTTCGATTATTCTGTTCGATAAAGTAAGTAGCTTACATATGATAGGCCGCGTGGAAAATACCTCGAATGTTTGAACACATTGTAAGTAGCTTACGTATGATAGACCGCGATGAAAATACCTCGAACATTACTACTGTACTGTACGATTGTATGCCTTAAGATTTAACGTTAATTTTCTCTCGATTTTTCGATGGAATCGCCAGAGGTGTCGATATCTCCGATCTTTTTTTTTTCCTTTCTTATTATCTTTAATCATTGCGTCTAATCAAGCTTACTGATTTCCGAGAAAAAAGTGGCTGTCAATCTGTCATACTTTTTTTGATAGACACACTTGTTTGTTATCATTATCGTGTAGAATTTTGTAATTTCTTATTTTTTACTATATACAAGACATATGTATACTACTTCTCTTATCAGACAATGATAATGAATATGATAATGAAATATTTAATAAATATCTTAATCTCCGTATTTACATTGATATAGCAACAACTGGTTTTGTGTTCTATCTTCAAGCAATTAATATTTCTGAAATGAAATATAACATATTTAATTAAGATAAGAGATTACAATATTCTACAAAGATTTTATGTTCTTTTATGATACTGAGTTAAAATAAGGGTGTAATTCTTCAGTGAGTTCAGCTTTGTTTCAAACATGCGCGAAATAACTTGCAGTGTTTATTGAAAACAATGAAAATCGGTATAAAAGATACAACTTTTCATAACTGTAATGTCAGAAATTGAACTCATTGAAATTATAATATCTCTGCCACCGAACGGTCAGGTAATAATCGAGAATAGCGGGCGAGCATTACGATGTACACTCGCTTTTTTTCGATCGAACCCCTTAGTTAATCTTAAGAAAACCTTCGCGTTTTAATCGGTTCGATCCGAAGGAGGAAGCGGATAACTCGTGCGTCGCGAACGGATTTCAACCTTCGCATGTCGCTTCTCCTTTTCCTCCTTTACTCCATATTTCGAACGAATCGTATCGTAGTGCGACTTGGTGTGAAAGAGAAAATGCGATCGATATCGAGAGAGAGAGAGAGAGAGAGAGAGAGAGAGAGAGAGAGAGAGAGAGATAAAGAGAGATCGAGCCATTCGTACCTCGAGCGAGACTTGCGATGGTACAATGTACCATTGCGTGAGCGAGGCTTAAAACTCTAACCCGAATATTGCTCTACCGAAAAATTTCGAAAAAGAGATGAAACGATCTCCTTTCGAGTTAACGTTATACATACATAATAACGACTAACATAATATTTTGTGAAAAATTAACCGAACGTTTGTTAAATCTTGAATTCGCAAATTTTTTCAATTTTATTATTTTAGACGAAAAAGTTTGTTAGGATTCAAGAATTTCTCGTGAACTCTATAGATTGCTGAGAAACCAACAGCGGATATTTCGGTTTAAAGATCAACGACATTCAAATGTCAAGTAGAATTTACTGTCGCGCGTATATATGTGCGTAT
>NW_017259576.1:170104-175021 GCF_001594045.1 Atta colombica | reverse complement strand
ATATATATATATATATGTGTATACACACACACATGCACACACACGCGCGCGCGCGCGTATATACACAGTATATACACTGTGTGTATGTATGTATGTGTGAATAGGCAATATGTATGTGTGTTGCGTGTGGGAGAGAACACGAACGGAATTCGGCCTGCTGATCACTCCGTCCGCGACAGGCACACTGTAATTATATGCATTGTAAATACTCAATTGACGAAGTACGTTAGGCAAAACACACGTACGCATCGCGTAATTGTACATATTAAACATGGAAAAGATATTTGTTAAATATAGAATATGTTACGTTTTTCAAGAAGCCATGATGTTTTGTTAATGTCTGCCTGCTTCGTATCCCTATCATAAAAATTCCGAAAGAATTTTCCATTAAGAAACTTTCTTTAATTTTTTTTTTTTTTTTTGCATTTCTTATACCCTTTCTAATGAATCTTATTATCACAGATTTATGCGAGAGAAACCATCGTCATTACTAATATTTATGAATTTTTCTGATTAATATGAAGTATCGGTAAATATTTTTCCGAAGTATTTTTCGAGGTAAATATTTTGATTAAAAATATTGGTTTTGATTAGTCAGGCTGCAAATTTACGAAAGATTACAAAATAAAATATTCAATGGAACTTTCATTGAGGGAAGATAATTCAGGAATATATTTTCTGAATAACAGTATTCAACTATCTTATATTATTTCTCGTCTCTTATTGACAATGCCAAAGATTAGAAAAAAAAAAAGAAAGAAGATATACAAGATATATGAGGTAAGTGCTATTTTCAATCGATGTTTTTCTGACTGTATTAATGATATTACCGAGTGACGTGAACTAAAAGTGAAACGCGCAGAAAAAAACGGGCTAAAGTGAAATTACGCGTAAATTCTCGAGGAATAATTCGTACGTCATCCAGCGCACTCATATAGAGCGCAAACACGCGCAAATGCCGCACGTATAAACGG
Organism: Atta colombica; assembly: GCF_001594045.1. Lineage (NCBI taxonomy): Eukaryota > Metazoa > Arthropoda > Insecta > Hymenoptera > Formicidae > Atta > Atta colombica. Next base: position 174,047 of record NW_017259576.1, on the reverse strand, counting down.
ACTGGGTAATTCACGTTGATTAACTCGAGCAACATTATAGACAGCGGCCGACCGCGGCGCGTGATTAAACCGAGTACTTATTATTACTTAATCAATCAGCGAATTAAACGGGGATTTTATCGTGTGTGCGGTTCCGTTGTGGAGTAAAAAGCGTGCGTTTAAGGCGGTCCGCGCCTAATGCGCGTACAAGGCGGCGCGTGCACGCCGTGACAATTAGCGACGCGCGTCTCGCGTGGCAATTAACAGACGCGGCCGCCGGGCGCGAATAAATGCGCCGTAAACGTGCGGGTTTAGCTACAATTAATACATAATATTTTAAGCAGAGATACGCGCGCGCGAGAGCGCCAACGTTCTCGGCCGATCGGGACGCGTGTTTTACGATACGCCATTAACGTAATTACGCTTCTCCCGCTCGCCTCGTCGAAGTCGGTCGCCTCGTGTTTCACGGAGGGGTGGGGAGAGGAGGAGAAAAGGGGGCGCTCACCTATGCGTTACTGTGCACATATTACCGCGGATCCTAGCACGGCGAATAAAATGTATTTCATTTGAAATTAGCGCCGGTTTGATTTTACCGCGTGCGAAATGCACACAACGTGTACTCCCTCGCGCGTACATCCAGGGAAAATTAATTTGTGTTTTCATATAACCGCGATCTATAATGGAAGCCGCGGTCTGGTATCGATACGCTCGGGTTTCACATTCGGAGAGGGCTTTACCCGTTTATATAATTTAGACGGAATAATAGGAAACACACACACACACACTCTCTTTCTTTTTCTCTCTCTCTCTCTCTCTCTCTCTCTCTCTCTCTCTCTTTACTTGGCGCCAAAATTAGATAACCCACGCATTAGCGCGAAATACAGATTTACGCAAGGAGGATTAATTAAATTAGAAGATAGAAAATAAATCAATTCATGTTCTTGGTGAAAATAAATTTTTCCCTGGAAATTCACATAATTTCATCTGTCTATTTTAAATTTATTTTTAAGACAATCGAATTTAAAAGTAACGCGTATAACTGCAATGAAGTAGAATGAAAAATATTTGTTTGAACTGGTCGTTCACCGGCGCCGTCTTGCCTTTGCAATTTGCATATGTATAGTTTTATCGCCTATTGCAGTTGAATTATGCATTACCATTGAAAGTGCTATCTACTTGCAGCACACATATCATTACGCTGCGTTAAAAGGCTCGCAATTTTGTTTGGATAATTTTATCCAAAAACGCTGCTTTAGAACTGCTATATTTTGTTATTCAAATTACAAAAGTGATATTAAAAATGACTAGAAAATGGGAAAAGGCAGAGGAGAACATTTCCATAAAATACATGCGAAATCCTTTTAGCGTGTTTCTTCGATAAAAAGTCTTCATTTTTGTACGCAACTTTTTTTTTGTTTATTATTATATTAATTCCACACGCAGAGGAGGAAGAATTAGGAGTTCGTGACCAATGTCGAAATGGAGCCTTCAATTATCGGGATTGGATCGAGATAAATACATTAAAATGAAATGCGCGCGTGATAGTAACGCGACATCAAAGATCGCGATCGGTCGCCCGATACGCCACTGTGCTCGTGTTTCGGGTTTTCATTATCATGAGATATTAGTCCGCGTCATTTGTTGCGCGCCGCTGCCCTTTGCCATCGCGGCTCCTGTAAATGGCGCTACTATATGTTCGATCGATTGCGAAACAAACATTATAAAATGACACGCAGCGCGAGAGCGATATTCGCGTGGCGCAGCGGCCACGCGAATGCGGATGACATATTCGCATGGAAATGCAACCCACATTAATTTATTCGATGTGTTGTTGTACACGTGTCGCTAAAGGAATATTCATTATTATGACCTCCGTCCCCGATATCGCTATGCAGGAGGAGAGGGAGGGGAAAAAATTGTATATCTCTATGTTGATAATTACGCGCACGTCGTCTCGCGCGATTTTCGGGCGATTTACACGGAATTTCGTACGAAACAAAAAAAAAAGAAGGGTATCGACGAGCTGTGAAACGAACGACAGATATAACAGAGAGAATAACAGATGCGATATTTCTCGCGATGAAAATATTACATACCAAGCAAATTACAATTTACACGTAAATTAATGCTACTTTCTCTCTAGATTTCTGAATATTCTCCTTTTTTTTTTTTACGAAAGGAGAATTTCAACCCTCGGATAACGTTTAATGTACCATCATGATAATCTTCGTCAAAGAAATATGTAAACATTTCAATTTTAATTTCAATATTATTTCTTTTTTTTTCTTACACATCGCAAATCCAGCGATAAGCTGCGTCAAAATCGAAAAGCGAGAATATTCACTGTCAGCCACTCTAGATTCTTTTTCGATCCCATCGCAATTTGCCCCGCCTAATAAAAAGCTGTACAGAATATTGCAAAAATATGTCTCTGCCTTGAAAATGATGTGAAAAGACTGCCGTAAACATGGGTTTGAAAAGATTTTTCTTTCCAAGACATCAAGAATAGGTAATTCTTCAGGAATCTCTAAAGATATAAATACAGCGGACAAATACAATAAATGAGATAAAAAAATAGGTATCAAATCAATAACAAATCCCCTTTTTTTAATTTAATTTTATTTCTGAATTGCTAGTAATACATTGCTAGTAATACCATCGAGAAAGTTGCATAAAAAATACAATAGAAGTTCAATTGGTTCAAAGGTGCAAAGAGATTTCGAAGAATAAATTCGATCTATTTGATAGCGCTAGATTGAGACGTTTGTACATTTGACAGATTTACCACTAGTGAGTGATAAGTTATACCAAGCGTACATAAACGCAAATAAATATTATAATAATGTAAATACAGTCGAGATATTCTCGTAATGTCACCTGTAACATTTTAACGCGGTCACGATCACACAAGCTCGTATATACCAAGAAAAATCAAAATATTTGTTAGCAAATGTTATATATGTGACGTTCTCTACGGTATTTATTAGTTATAAAAAAATTTGAAATGATTTGAAATGATAATGATGAAATACAATTATTTTATAAAATAAATTTTATTAATTGTAAAAAATGAAATAAATGCAAATTTATTTTCTGAGAATAGAATTTATTTTACCATGTTAAAATAAGACTTTAGTTTAGTAAAATAAACGTTGTATCCCACAAATAATTTTTTAGATATTTTTTCACAATGTAAGCAGAAGAAAAGTGAATCTTAATTCTTAGTATACACGATGGAACATTCGTGTCTTCATTTCCATCACTTTTATGAGTATACACAAATTATTAAGTATTAAGATTATTATATAATACTTCAACATTTTTAGAAAAGTTTAGAAAATACTTTTACATTTTTATTTGTAAGGTTCAGTAAAAAAAGGAAAGAGGGAGCATTATTTAAACAGGTGCTCCTAGCATTTCAAAGAAAAGAAATGCGCAGAATGGAACCCCATTATATATACTAAGAATTAAAATTCAACTTGGTTGAAATAAATTCCAAATCTTTTTAAACCAGAATCGTACCATTAATATCTAATTATCAAGATATTTAATTATAAAAATAAAAATAAAAGCGAACAGTGCCAACTATAAACTTTCAAGAGTAACAAGGAGTTCGATACTCGAGAAAAAGAGAGATCCCAAGTGAACGAAATCATTTCTGTAAGCTTTGCAGTAGTCTGGTATGAAAAACTCTAGATGCAACGAAGGGACCCTTGGAGTCTACAGTTACGTAGACATTCGAAAATCGAGAATATGGAGAACAAATTTTTTTGCTCCAAAAAGGCGTATAAAGAATTACCATGTACCGCTCGTTCGTTCTCTCGCATACAAGCACGACGGCACAAAGGAAGAAGCAGGTACCTGCCGTTTGGCCTTTCCCGAAAACCCGAAACGGGGCCTGGATAAACGCGAAAGGGGAGAGAATTACAACAAGGAAAGAGACAGAAAAAGGAGAGAGAGAGAG
>NW_017259576.1:157066-170004 GCF_001594045.1 Atta colombica | reverse complement strand
GAGAGAGAGAGAGAGAGAGAGAGAGAGAGAGAGAGAGAGAGAGAGAGAGAGAGAGAGATAATCGCACAATCGGGCCCCGGTGAAATCCTTGCGCGATCTCTCGTCCTGTTCCCTCCTGCACACACACACACACACACGCACGCCGCTACCTGGCGGAAAGGGACAAATCCCTAATGCCGCATGTGATTAAGTCCTTTTCACGGAGTCGCGGATCCAAAGGAAAGGAGAGAAGGACCTTTGAGAGAGCAGGCAGGGAGACAAGAGGGAGGCATACCACGGACCTCGACTCCGCAGCATTGTGTGCATCCGTGGACGACAAAGGACGGCTGGGCGGACGGGAGAGAAGAGGAGGAGGTTGAATGGGGTGAAACCGAGGGCGGGAGGCGGAGAGAGGTGGAAAGGGAGGGAATGCCTTCGGAGAGGAGGGACCCACACGGATATTCATCACAGAGCCGGGGTGCTCCGGGGCGGACAGGCATCGGCGCAGCTATGAATGTAGGAAACTACCTGAGTTGCATCGGCCGCAGTGCTCTCCTTCTCTCTTGGAAATCACCGCTCTATCCTAGAACATGCGTGGACCGTTATCCTGGCGGTTTCGGAGAAACGCGTGGGTAGCGAATCGACCGCTTTTAAACAACGTGTATAAATGAATGAGTAATATACACTGTTGGAAATTTTGTAATGAATTTAAGTAACATATAATGAAAGATAGTGGTTATAAGGTAACTGAAAAGTAAATGATTTAACTGAAAATGAAGTTACAATAATCTGAAATATAATAAACATGCGCATTAAATTTCATGCAAATCTATATAAAATTTTATTGAAAGTTAAATTTCATAAAATTTCATAAAATTTTATGAAAGCATTTTAAACTTCATGTACACAAATATACTTTTCAGTTACAAATATATTCAATTTAATGTAATGTCATGAAATTAAATTCAACTTGTGTAACTTAAAAGTATATTAAATTTCATATTAACAGTCAATCTATGTGTAACGATTAGGCGTGAGGTCAATTTCGGGGATCGTCAAAAAATGACGAATAAATTTTTTGCGTAAGAATAAAACAATAAAAAAGCAGAATCTTGAAAAAGATTAAAACTCAAGATTAAAACAAATGTTAAAACTGAATGATTTTGCGAATAATAACTTTTCGGTAAAAATTAATATATACAAAACAAAAGATGTTGCTGAACTACAAATTTAGCTATATGTATATAGATACAGATTTATTAAAAACTAATTTTATTAACGTATAGAAAAATATATTCAATACAATTAAATACTGCACTGAATAATAGTATTATTTAACCACCCTACAATAACTGCGTTATACTCTCATTTACTTTAATTCTCATTATTTAATTTTATTTCGAAAGTCATATATATATGTATGTATGCATATAAGGAAATTATAATATTTCTGTTATTATTAATTTTATTAAAATCAACCATCAAAATAATTATAGAAAACTCAAGCATGATGCAAAACATTTTGACATTTTATCAACCAGCTTGAGCGTCCTACATATATAATTATATTGCGATAGTTCAATAAAATTATTTTCAGATCCATATTTGTGGCTAAATTTTTAAATATTTTCAATAAAATCATTTTTTCCTTGTAAGCGAAAACCTTGCGATACACCATCATGTAGCCTCGTTGCCAGGGGAGCGGCTTCCGAAGATTTCGCGCGGATGAAAACGTGCACACCGAATACTCGTCGAATATAATACATAATAAATAGCATTTTTAAATGTACAGACTGTATATATAGGTCTCCCGCGTTTTATTACTGAGAGGTGCAAGTCATAAAACAATCGATGAACTGATATTTTCGCGCTGGACTGGAATACACGCAATGGAACTGGAACGAAAAGGCATGAGAGAGTACGTCAAATTGGTTCATTTCGTTTTTGTGAGTGGCACACACGGACTGTGATTTATTGTCACAAAATGCTCATTACTTGTTTACAATGAAATCGAAGTTCCCTCGTTTCTCTCTCTTCCGTCTCACTATATAAAATGAAAAATATTATTGCAGTCATACATTGTAGATCACTTAAATGATTAATTAAAAATAATAATAATTAATAACAATTTAAGCTTTATGGCCACCTGAATCGGACAGCCTCTGGGGCTCAAATAATAATTCATAATTCGGAGTTTATAAAATAAATACATGTTTATTAAATTTTTACATGCAGTTTATCTTTGTAAGTCACGAATTAATAAAATTGTTATTTTTATATTACATACTTTAAAGTATAATAAAGATGTATTTTGGACAATTTTGATGAACATTAATGCATTAATGTTTATGATATTTTTAATAATTTAAAATTTTTTTTAATAATGAATAAATGAAGCTAATAATCGGCATCAGTTCTTTTAAATTTTATTTTATGTTATAATTCTCGATAATAAGTAACATGAATTAATTAATTTATTATATTATAATTCTCGGTAATAAGTAACATGAATTAATTAAAAAAATAAGATAATGAACATCAGTAATTGATATATTTAATACAGTAAAGGTTGTTGTGAGCTGTATGATTCATTTATTGCATCTTGTTATACAACTTCCTTTTTCCTCTTTTCTCTCTCTCTCTCTCTCTCTCTCTCTCTCTCTCTCTAATCTCGCTCTTGTGAAATTATGTTTTTTCTAGATTAAAAAAAGCGCACCTATATTCAAAACTGGAACGCAGGATCATTGGATCTTTTCTATCGATCTATCTTCCTCTTTATTTCTCTTTCGTTAGAGGAGCAGGTCGGTGACGCGACGCGGGCGCGAAGCGACCGCACAGCGCTTTCTCGGAAGCGGCAGAGTACTAAGAATTTTTCAGGCGAGCCGAGAAGGGACAGAGAACGCGGCCCGAACGAACGATGCCCGGAGGGTTTTAGGAGGCGTGGTGCAGCGCAGTTCGCGTGGGACAAAGAGTGGAAGAGAGAGGCCGAGTTAAAATCTTTATTAACACCGACCGCGCATACAGTCGGGAAAAAATGTATCTCGGTCGAAAGTTTTCCCTTTTTTACCTTTCCTTTTTCGATATGTCATCGCGTCGCGAACGAAATCGAACGCGACGGGTTCAACCTCAAGTTCACGCGATTAATACGCAGAGCTGAAACTTTTCGTTTTTAAAATACCTTTTAAACGTATTGTCTAAAGAAAAAAAAAATGGAGTAACGGAAAGTTGTTTGTACGTCTAGACATGCGGATCGATTCTTTTGTGGCTTTTCTCGCGTGCAAATTATGGATCGTATTTGCATGTATGATATCAGTGTGTACTAGATAATTCGATAAATATATATAGCGCATGAATGACGTCTCACAGCGAGCATAAGCTTCGAGAAATGTATACTCAAAGATTACTTTCTTAGCGTGTATTCGAATTAATACGACGGTCGCGATGGATCACGTTGTTTTCGTAACTTTTTAATTTTTAATATTAAATATTCTGCTAACGCGCTGATCTTTAGATAAAAATCCTATTAAAGTAAAGTCAACTTGAAATTGAGTGAAGAATAACGTTTTTCTACTAATTTTCGAAGCTTAATTCTCGAATGGAGTGTCCTATTTCCTATAGCGATTACAAATATAGACTTATATACAAATATAGAACTGGCAGCCTACAGAAAGACTGGAAAGTTTCTTTTTTTACTGATGCAATTTTATCGTCATAATATATCGTCATCTACAAAATTGAGATTGGCTTAGTTTAGAAGCTGTATATATTTTTCTTGCATTTCTCTAATGATATTCTAACATTTCATTGTATGTCGACCATGAATTGGTAATTTCGCTGATTCATTGATCATGTATGTATTTCGTAAGGTTTCAATAGGTTTCTCTTCTGCTCTTTTTCTATCCCTCTTCTCTCTTTTTCTCCCACTATTTCTTGAAAACTTCGTGCAGGAATGCAAGAATTTGTACAAGAGCCGTAGCTGAGTGTTAAAGGATAACGTAGAATGTGGCAAGAGCGGCAGCGGGCTATGTGATGGTATTACCCAATAACAAACGTCAAAAGCAAAGAAATGTACGTACACTCTCCCGCTGTCACTCCTGTGTCACTTTCTGTCTTTACCTGTCTTGATCCGACGCGAGGTAAGGCTGCAGTGACATGAAGTGCTACGGGTCGCGAGAAGGAAAGAGACAAGGACCTTATTGATAAGACTAAAGAAGGACAGGGGCAAAAAGATAGGAAGAAATAAATAAAGACAGAAGAAGAGATGGAGTGAGATGGCTGGAACGGAAATAGGGAAGAGATAAGAGCAGATAGAATGATAGAGGAGTTGGGAGAAGGAAGAGATAAAAAATAGGAGACAAAGAGGAGTAGGGCGAGACAGGAAGCGAAAGAGAGAGAGAGAAAGAGAAGCACAGAAACAAAGATAGAGAGAGAGGGAGAAAGAGAGAAAGAGGAAAAAGAGAGAAACTAAGCGAAAAGAAAAGGAAGAGGAGAGAGAAAGAGGCAGGAAACGAGATTGACTGTCTCTTTTTCTCTCTCTCTCTCTCTCTCTCTCTCTCTCTTTCTCTTTTTCTATTCTTCTTTTCATTTCTTATTTCTCAGGACATGCGAAGCGGTTTTATAGAAACAAATGTGTATAGTTACGATTATAAAAAGATGATTACCGTTTCGGGTTGCGAAAAGCCGAGACATTAATCTTCAGCAGCTCGGCACCGAGTCGATAATACCACTCGCAATTATTGATCATACTAAGGGCACTCGTAAAATCGGTTATTTTGTATGGAACGAGTACAGAATTCGCGCGCGCGCTTACATTTCACTCGCGAGCGTTCCGCCCCGTTTTATTAAAGTAACGTAATCCACCGCTACGCGGCGAGTAAAAATTATAGCCATTACCTGCATTATCGCGTATCGGGTTCCACGGGCCACGCCCGACCGCTTATTAACTTCATTAACTAATCAGGATTTCGAAAGGTGCGTGTGCGTGCACGAAAGCGCAACCGCGACGACATTAACGTAACATTACATGTTCGGTAAATGCAACCGATTTTACGTACTTGCATATAGAGATGGTAGTAGTATTATCGATTTTTCTCGTTGCGATACCCAAAAGCAAGAATTGAGTATTAGATTCCACCAAAACTTAAATGCATCGAAGTATGTTATCGAAAAATCGATACTTTTCGTAGATAGAAGGGCCTATTCAGTAGAAGCGGCACGGAGGTTTCTAAAAAGATGCTAAAGACGAAGATATTAATAATCGTAGATATTATTTTTGAAACGTACATTTTCGAGAAATTAATATTATACGTGTACGTTACATTATGTACGAAGAGAGTTAATAATAAATAATACCAAATGCACGAAAATAATTAATATCGAGTACCATGAGATGGAATTTCTCAATGATAAATTCTCGAACGAGTTTCGAGTTGATCTTTCATTAAAATTTGGTACGTCATCGCTCTCACTGCACGACTTCTCGACTTCCAATATTCAATATCCCGACGATTAAGTGTCAAATGAAATTTTCTATTAAGGTAAAGTCGAAGTTAAGTCTATCTACTTAAAATTAACGAGTGCCAAGGTATTCTTATTTATCTTGTTACATTCGCGAAGCTTAATTTACGAAAGCAATTTCAACATCGAATATATATGTAATTAGATTCGTCTGGAAATTTTCCGCTGAGAAGAAAAGAATCCAAAATGCTTTATAAAAGTGAGTGACGCAATATAAAATATATATATAAGCAACTGTAGTCAAGCTAATTGACTTGGGACAGTTGAATATTTCTGAAATAAATTCATACAAAATTCGTTGATTAAAAGCTGGATTTAACAAAATCGATTAATTAACGTATAGTACAAAATTTCTGAATAGACGACAGACTTTTTTTATAATCTTGAAAATTACTCAAGCAATGACATAAAACAGTGGAGTTAGAGCAGCTTTGCATGCGAATATACTCGGAGAAGTCAGCAGCACATTGACAATAGAAAGGAAGCGGTCCGTACTGCCCTTGGACCCCAATAATTTAACAACAAGAGGGGCCGAGACCCTTCTAATGATAATTTCCTCTGGAAAGAGATCGGAGCTTTTTCGTGACGTAACAAAGTCATTTCAGAACAAGGATGCGCTGTGGACCAAAATGATAATCTAACTGAAAAAAATATTTTTTTTAATTTTAATATTTTTTGAGATAAGATTGCGTTTTTAAGAGTGATAGCAGATTGCAGTCTGTTTTTCAAGAAATATTGCACGTAAAGATGTGTTACAATTTTCCTGAATAGGTCTAAACAGTATTATTTCGCAAAGCATTAAGTAATTGCTTTAATATAAATAATAAAGAAGTATTCCTTCGATATTGAAGAATAATAAAACTTTGAGTTAAATAAATCTGGAGAAAAGTATATACCTTTTAACTCTATTAAGAAAACTCATAACATAATAATCTTTTATAAATATCTTTGTATTAACATGACTAATTTTGAAATTTAGGGGAAGATCGGATAGTATCAGATAAAAATTATTTAAAATTTTAGACACGTGGCAGCATTTATCGAGGCACTGACATGTCTACATGCATATAAGAGTTTAGACTCCTGTATATTGAGAAGAAGTAAAGACAATGTTGTTAATAAATAAAGACAATGTTGTACATTTTATTGTATAATTATTATTTATTTTAGCAGTTAACTTCACTAATTAGTCACATGATTAAATTTAAGTCGAATTTCGATTTTAATATACAGAATTATTATTTTACAGAATTCTTTAAATTGAGAATTTAAAAACTTTCTTGTTTTAAAACTGCTCGTTATTTTTTCGTTGTGCGTCATTCTAATGGTATCGGATAGCCTAAGTAGTCAGTGAAACTTAGCTATTGACTGCTAGCTGTGTTTTCTAGGTGAATATTTTTCTATGGTGAAGATACGAGACAAATAGAAAGAAGAAAGCATGATATTAGGTGTTAAGAAAATAAGAAATAAGGAAATAATAAATAAGAAAGATGAGTAAGCGATATTCTCTTCCGAAAAGTATATACATTAGGATATTAGGTCATAGCTTAAAAGCTATTGGAAAAAAAGAGAAGATAGTACTGGTCATATACAGACCATGTTAGTGGAATCTACACAAAAAACTTTAAATTTTAAAAAAATCCTGTTTTTAAAAATATTTTTGCCTGATATCACCCTTCAGTTTAAAAGAAAATGTAATAACATCTAAAAATGTAAATATCTTGTTTAATTTTATTTTTAGAAAATGCGATTAAAAAAGTGTTTTAGTATAAAAATAATGTTTTACATTATGTGTATTAATTTTTGCCACCCAAAGTGAAATCTCGAAAAATCTGAAGTGTCCAAAATATTATCTGTCCAAAATATTACTTTCCTTTATTCAATTTCCATCTGAAACTGAATAATATTTATAAAGATATGCAATATTGCAAGATGTTATATACAATCTATATATCTTATAATCTATATACAACATGTTTCTTGATCTTCTGTAAGTTTTATTATTTAAAATTAAACTATTTTATAAATATAATATTTTTTAGATACTTAATTTTTGTTTTATCCGAAATATATTAAAAGAGAAAATGATTTAAAAGCAAATATATTTGCTATTGGGTTCATTTGAATATTTGTATTTATTGTGAAACCCTAAAAAATTATGTAACATTTTTTTCTTAAAAAAATTTTTCAGAATCTATTTTATTTTCAGAGTTTTAATTTGATACATTTTATTTACTATATAGGGAAAATTATTTGATGAATGTTAGGTAGGCTATTGTTAGAATAAGTCCGCAGAGACGGTCTTGAAAGACAAGAAATAATAGGAAACCATAGGAAACGATTTACAACTTGCAGTATATGAAATTCCATAAGTATCCAGGTATTCTGAGTATTAACGTAGCGTGACATTCTATCAACACAATATTTAAATATATAACTGATAATTAAATATATAACTGATAATCGGAAATATGATTATTTTTTGCATATTAAATAAAATTTTCTAAATTAAATATTAAATATACGCAATTTTATTTTTCTTAGACGTGTGCCACAATTATAAAACGGTCTCCACACTTATTCCAGCAATGCCTGCCTAACAGTTGACATTCTAAATCATTTTCCCTATCCTCTTTCTATAGAATAAGTAAAAAAGAATTGAACTGGGAAAATATCTCAAAAACAAAACATTTAAGAAAAAAATGTTACAAAATTGTTAGGGTTTCAACAAAGGCATCAAATATTTAATTGTGAGAGTAGTATAATAGAATATTTAAAGTCAACTTTAAAATTTTTAATATCATTAAGCACATTGAGACTTGCCTTGGCTAAGTGACCTTTCTTTTTTTCAGTCTCTCGTATCTTATCACAGCGACTTTTTTTGAATATATTTATTGATATATGAGATCTCCCTACAGTTTTTAACGTCAGATCCGAACAGCCTTTCAGAAGAAGATGTTATAGAAATCCTGAAATAAAAAATTGAACACAGTATGTTTCATCATATTTTTTAGGATTTGATGTTTAAGATAAAATGAGAGATTCTGCATAATGCAGAATAAGGTATCCATGCATCTCATTCTATCTTATGCAATCAGAAGTTGTCAAAGCACTGTCCAATCTCTTACCTGAGATAAAATTTGATATATATGTACTAGATGAATTTAAACCCAGAGAATTTGATTATAAAGAACTCTCTACGTTATTAGTAGTGCCACTTAAATAATGATCTTTACTCATTTATGTTTTATAGAAACTTTCTCATACTTGTATAAATATAAATATACGTTGAATTTGTATTCGTATATATATATATATATATATATATATATATATATGTGTGTTTTAAATTAAGTTGCTATATATTGCACGTATTTATGTATACTTTTTATTTTGAAATACTTGTGAATATTTATTTTGTGCAACAATGTCTCGCAATGATTTATCGCGACGGCAGAATATAATACATAATTAATTACTATTTCATTAAAAAAAAGCACGTAATTTTTTATCCTTGAATTGGAAGACGATTTTCGACTTGAGACTTGACCAACTCAGCATAAAAAAGTCGTTCTTTAAATTCAACGTATGCATACCAAGAATGATAAAGTTATCATAAAATTATCGTGAGTAATGTTTATCGGTATGGGGCAAAGTTGTTTCGGAGCTGAAATTATATATCTGAAATGTCGTCATAGCTCTGCAACAACAAATATCGAGATCTGTGAATAATATAAACAGAATGAGAGCATGATGAAAATAAAAGACTTCAGTTAGCACAGAATGATTACAAATTCTCGTGAAGAATATTCAAATACATATAATAACATAAAGTAACGAAGACGATTTAATTGGATATATCAGTTTGAATTAAAGCGAGAAATCTTATATTAAGCACACAGACGAATACGCAAACAACACGTTATATCGATTTAATTGTAAAATTTGTTTATTTAAAGACATATGTATGTACATATAAATAAAGCGATCGAAGCTTCTCTTACTCCACAGTAAACTAATATAGGAAACATATGTTATATTGCGTCAGTCTAACACGATTTGTTTACTATACACAGTAAACTGATAATTTCGGATATAATGGAAGTTAACGGATTCTGCAATTTTTGCCCGATTTTTCTCGAATAACCAAATAGAGCTGCAAAAATGATTTCCACGCAAATGTAATGGAGAACAATATTGCGCGTATGCCGTAAAAAAAAAAATGCGTGTGTAAAAATACACAAGAATATCCCTTTAGGGAACAAGCGATTTAGATTGAATGTAAATAAAATCTATGTCGTTTTTTGCACGACATTTGCTTTATTGCTAAACAATACCGGATGTGTATGTGAAAAATATCCGTACGTATAGTGCTCTAAAACTTATTATTTTTTTGCTTTTCAATTGATATTTGTTTTCTTAAAGAAATATTTTTTTATCTATTTTTTTTAGCACGTATTTTAAAATTTTACAAATTCCACGTATATTTATATTATATTTATATTAATATTAGGTAGTAAAAAGAAATCCATTCAATTTCATGCAAAAATAATGAATTTCTTTTTACTACATCTAATAAAATACTGATAAATACTCATGAAATAGTATTTAGTAAATAAGTTAGACATTTTAAAGAAAAGAGAAAAGAATATTTCAAAACTCTGCGATTTAATTTAAAAATAGAAGTGTATATACATTAATACAGTTTTGTAGTAAAATTCTAATCTTTCAAAACTTTTATCACTTTTAAAATCTTTTTTTCTTTTTCTTTGTTTCACTTTCTCTGCTTCTTATAGAATAATTTTCTTCTCAAAACTTGAAATACAGATAAGTAATTTCAAATATCAATTTCGTACATTTTTATTGATCAATACAATATTTTTCTAAAAAAACTTAAAATTTCTTCTTATTTTATCCTTTTATCAAAGCTTTTAATTCCACGTTCTTCATTTATAAGTAATTAATTTTATATTTCGAACACCTAACGCTTGAAACGAAATTATTATATATTGTCTCGGAGTGCGAACGAATTAATCTATCTTTCTATCTATCCTACCATATCTACGAGCTGGAACCAGAACTTTTCAAATAAACAACTAAATGTGTCTGCATAAAAGGCGAGCACGTAGAACGGGAACTCATTTTTGACATTTTTGAAATAGTCCTTGCAGAATGAGCGATTCGATTTCAAACGTAGTAGAAAAAGGCGTTCTGCCGCTAGTCCGCTTCGGAGCATGGCATGTTGGGTTCGTCCGTTATGGATCTTACGTCACTCGGATGCTCGCGCGCGGCTCCTACATCGTTGGATACATTTCGTGGAATTCTCGTTTCTCTGCTCTCTCTCTCTCTCTCTCTCTCTCTCTCTCTCTCTCTCTTTTTCTCTCTCTCTCTCTCTCTCTCTCTCTCTCTCTCTCTCTCTCTCTCTCTCTCTCTCTCCCTCCCCCACCCTCTTCTCTCTCCTTCTCTCTATCTGTCTATCTCTTTTTCTCTCTAGTTATGAGTCCCCCCTTCTCTCTCTCTCTCTCTCTCTCTCTCTCTCTCTCTCTCTCTCTCTCTTTCCATCTCTTTATGCGTCTGTCTCTCGTTTCCATTAACTCTGCACAGCGTTAATATATACGTACTTATTGCTCGGTGCACGACTAGGAGGACACCAAAAGCACGAGAATAGCGTTTTGCTCTGCGTTTCGACAGTCCGCCGTACGTAACGTATGCACGTATCACGCGTGGTTACATGCTACGTGAAAACTGTATCGCGAAAGCCGTACGTCGACGAGGGAGGAAAAGGGAGGGAAGGGAGTACGTTAACCGTACGTAATAACGCCTCGAAAGAAAGGATACACTGAAATACACTTGGCGAGACCGAAGACCGAAAACACTGAGACACGCTGGAAGCAACGAGATGTGCTTACCCCGATGTCCACGGACGGTATATACAGGGTTTCTCCGAGACGGGTAATGCCTTAAAAACAAGGATGCGAGACAAATATGGTCGCAGCATCGAGTAATTGCATATTAAAGTGGTTTTGCTGAAGTATCTAAAAATTTAACTAGATACAGATCCGAAAATAATTTTGTTAGACTATCAGAATAATTATATGTATATTCAAACTGATTGATAGAACGTCAACTTTTTGCAGTATTGCTTATCATGTTTGAATTTTCTATATAATTATTTTGATGGTTTAATAAAATTATTTTCAAATCTGTACTTACTTAAATCTTTTAAGTAAAACCTCAGTAAAATCATTCTTTTCATTAAAATAAAGGTTAAAAATAAAATTAAAAGTCTCGAGCGCGGCTTGTGTTCTAAGTAAGTTTCTACATATCAAATTTAATAAACGAGAATTTAAGTTCGTGAAATCTCTTCTCCTGTCTATGACCTATGGCAACCGCATTACTTGCTTTGACGCAACAAGATCCGTTTGTCAACGCCGTTACACCGCATAATGGAACTTCCGACAAAATATTCTCCGTGGAAACGTATGACCCTCTTCTTTCCCGTAGCAAATTATCTAGGGATCCATCATCGAGATCTCGTTTGTGGTGAGACACCCGCACGAAAAGCACTTCTTTCGACGGGGCGCGCGGTCGAAGTGGCAGCTCGCGAGAATTTCCGAAGCCGCTCGATACGCAACAATAGCCAACGTCTAAGCGATACGTATACTTTCCAAATTGCAACGAGTGCGCACGGCGGTACTCGGTTGTCCACAGTCAAGATACGTCCGTTCTTACGTCAGCATTGCGAGAATGAGGGTATATAAGGGTGAGGGCGCGCTCGCTTTTCGCTCGCGATTGGCAGGTACATTTTGAAGAATTCTCCGGACTAACCCGTCTATAGATGGACGGGTTTCTACCGGTTACCGCCCCCTCTCCCCCTCCTCCCCCCGCCATAATTTTCTCTCTCATTCTCTCTCTCTTTCTCTCTCCGACTACTCTTTTCTGGGCCTACGAGACTTCAACTCCGCTCCTCACGCCGATAGGTTAGGTGCCCCTTTTTGCTTCATTGTACGTTCGTCGGTACGTTTTTGTGCACATCTTCCCCATTCCCTGCCCCCTCTGCCCCTATATCGCCGGTCCGCCGCCTCCACCTACCTCCGGACCGCCCTCTCACCGACCGGCCCACCCTATGCCCGAGCGCTCGCTTTTTCCTATTTTTTAACATTTTCTTTTCTTCAATGCCTTAAAATGCAAAAATAAACGAGACCCGGCCAGCCGGTAAAGGAATTGACCGTCGCACGGCCGGCCGGGATTTTTGCAGAATTTATGCGAGCGACGCGAAAAAAGAAACTTCTCTCTGAGAATGTCGGCTGCGTCCGGCCCCGTCGAACCAGAGAGAAATTTTCTTTTTGCGCGCACTCCCAAAATTCCAGTCGGCGCGCGCCCGCGGCGGTGCGCGGACAATATGAACGCCGCCGTGGCCTGGAGCCATCGTCTCTGCCCGT
>NW_017259576.1:135891-156966 GCF_001594045.1 Atta colombica | reverse complement strand
CGCGCCCGCCACCACTCCTCGCCGATCTCCTCGTCGCTCGACATCGCCTGTCGCGCAACTATTGACCAGGGCCAGCCGCGAATACGAGGCCGATCGTCCCGGCGACGGCGAGGCCCGTGACGTCGCAGACGCGTCGCCGATCTTCGCGTCGCGAATGACTCTCCAAGACAATTTCGTCGTCGCACCCATCAATCTCGCGGAAACGACGCCGCCGTCGCGTCGCCCGATCGCACGCGCGGACGAAATCTTTCCGACCGCGCGATATCCCGCTCGCGCCGCCGATGCTGCCGGTGTCCTCGTCGCGCACCCTGGGCCCACCCTCGCTCCCTCTCCCTCTCGCTCCCTCTCCCGCTCTCGTCCGACTCACACTCCGCAGTCCGCGCGCTCCCACTTCCCACTCCGCACTCGCGCTTCCCCATACCCTCCCGCGCGCTTGCTCGTTCCCACTCCCCCGGTCGCTTTATTCGTCGTGAAACTTTTTATGTTGTATATATTAAAGGGAACGTATCAACCTCCTTTCCCTTAAAGCGGATAACACCAAATTAACCCACGGCGCCGTCGCGTCATGCCATGCCATGCCGTGCCGTGCCGTGCCGTGCCGTGCTGTGCCATGCCGTACCGTATCGTCTACGTCTGTCTGACGTTTCTGTTTCAGGGAGAATTCTGTGAGAGCCAATCGCGGGAGGTGAGTCATCCTGAGGAACGATGGAGGTCGCGGATGGTTTTTCTTCCAAGTAATTGCGACTCCACCACGACCGGTCGGTCATCTCGCCGATTCATCTCGCTTCGTTTTCTAACGGTAAAACGAATCAAGGTATCGCGTGCAACGAGAGAGGGTGACGCGCGTCGTTTATCGATGCAATGCGATTTTGGGTGCGGACTTGTTCGAGGGTAAAAGGACTCGCCGCGCCGCGCGGAGAAATACGCTCGCTCACCGCGACTCTTCACGCGCGCGGCGTGTTCACCGACTGTCGCACACCGCCACCGAGGGGTAAGATCGACGTTTCTCTTTTTCTCTTTCTACGCTTACGTGGCTTGAGTAATTACGCCGAAAGCGATGTGCAACCCTCTCGCGCCTGCTGCGCTCGTTGTTTCCAGATAGAGCGCGATCGTGAAACGTATGCCGTCTATAAAGGAAAGAACGGTTTTGCGCTCAAGTATCTAAAAATTTAACTAAATACAGATTTGAAAATAATCTTGTTGGATTATCGATATAATTATGAAAGTGTAATGAGTAATGCTGCAATGACGTACTAGCAACCAGTTTGAAACGTCTTACATATATAATTATTTCTTTAAATCTGTAGTTAGCTAAATTTGTAAATATTTCAGCAAAACTGTTCTTTCCGTTGAATTGATTTTCAATATTTCTTGGTTTCTTCAACATTACAATAGAGTTAACGTTGCTCTTAATAACGTTGCTCTTAATAAACTACTAGAAAAACGATGCGAGACACTTAAATTAGGTATATTTTTAGTTGAATTGGAATATATATTTGTATTTATCAAAAAGAATAGTTCTGAAGTATCTAAAAATTTTGTTAGATACAGATGAAAATTATGTTGAACCAATCAAATAATTTTTAATTTAAACTCAAATATGATAAGCAATACTGCAAAAAGTTTTAACATTCTAGCAATCAGTTGGAATATTCTATATAATTATTTTGAGGGTTCAATAAAATTATTTTCAAATCTGTACATTGAAAAGAATATTCTGATTAAACTAACAAAACAGATCAACAAACATGGTATTTTGATGAGAGCAAACGGAATTTTTGGTTGTGATAATCAGAAATTCTGTTTGGCCTCTCCAAAAGCCATTGTTGTTGGGCCTTTTTGTTGATTCAATCAGAACATTTTTCTCAGTGTGTACAGATTTAAAAATATTTTAGTTACTATATCAAAAATTTCGTTTGATTTCACCAAAATACCATTCTCATTGAGTCTTTTTATTAATTCAATCACAATTTTTTTTAGTGTATCAGCTAAATTTTTAGATATTTCAGCAAAACCATCCTTTCTCCATATGATTTTCAATATTTTTGGTTACTTTGACATTTCACGAAAAGGCAAAAACGATGCGATGCTTTTGATAAGCTGTTGAAAAAACGGCGCGAGATACATTTAAATTAAATCTAGTTTTTAACAGCTGAATTAAATACACTTTTTTGTATTTAAAGTAAGATACATATTTGATGATACTTGACAAGAGCAAGAAGAAAAATTCGCAAAGTTTAGCGCAGTCCAATGACTGTAACGAAAAACAAAATATTGTTCAAAATCCAGCGATCCTACGATCTTTGTGACCGCCTAATATACGTCTCATGGCTGCAACGGCACGGCACGGCACCCTTGAGCGAAAGGGTTCACGAATTTCGCCGAGTCACCTCGATATTCTCGTATCTCGTCGCCACCGTCGCATGGCCAGGACGGCTGGAACCTTAAGGGCCGGCAGGTGAAAGTACCCCCATCGGGCGCGCAAGACTGTCTTTTTTCCTCGCTGTTCCCTCTATTCCGCCTGTCTCCCCTGATCCCCTCTATATAGCCTCGGCACGGCACCGGACCGGACGTCACTCTTTCTCGCGCGCGCGCCTCCCTTTTTTCGGGGCGAATGATCGGGAACATGTGGCACGAAGGTTAGCGAGTCGCGTAGCGTTGCGTCGCGCTGCTCTCTCTCTCTTTCTCTCCCTCTCTTTCTCTCTCTCTCTCTCTCTCTCTCTCTCTCTCTCTCTCTCTCTCGTTTCTCTCTCCGTTACGTTTTCTGCAACGTGTTCGCCACTGGCGTAAATACGTTGGAATTTACGACACCTTGAACTGCGCCAAGTGTAAAAATGGTTTGCGCAATTGATTCGATGACGTAATGATATGTTACGTCTTCTCGAATTTTATTTTATCCGCCTGTATAGAGAGCCGTGAAAAAAAAAATTGTGGATGCGCTCGATCTTAATATTCAGAATGCGAGCCTCTGAACCCCGTTTATGCCGCACGCATAAAGAGTCGGAGCTCGACACCGCCCGTTCTTGCGCCGGCAACTGCCGATGCAACTGTTCGCCGATTCGCAACTTGACGCGAGCGTGCCGTAATAACGGCCGGTATAAAAAGTAATAATCGCAGGACGACCAGGCACGCGCGCGATTGGTTGCGCGCTCGCAATTCGCGGCACTTCCCGCGTGCGCTTCGATTCTCAACACGCCTCACCGTGCGATTTCGGGCCGATAATTTCGCATGGGCCCGATCGATCTTGGAGCAATAATTCTACCGGGCAACGCGCGAATGGCTTTTAAGTATACGTTTCTCCATTCGAATGTACATACGAGATAAATTATCATCGAGAAGCAAGAGTAGGTTTGATGGAAGGTACAGACTGACGAGATAGTTTTGTACACTGAGAGAAATGTTTTGTCATGTAAAATCATCATTTATTTTGTTGATGTGTGTCTGGCAAAAACTTTCTTACTTTTTTATTAAAAAATTACTCTCTAAATTTGAATCAGTGAATAGTCATTAATTAACCCAGTGACATACTTTGCATTGATAATCAGTGAAGTTCAATAAAAAAAGGAAAAAAAAGGAGAAATGTTGCATTATGTAGCTGAAATATTTATACGTTATTGATATTTATACGTTAATTTCAATCTTCCAATACCATTCATTGAATTTAACTAAACAAGGTTAGTTATAAAATAATGATTAGCTAGGTTAGGGATCTCAACTCT
Organism: Atta colombica; assembly: GCF_001594045.1. Taxonomy (NCBI): domain Eukaryota; kingdom Metazoa; phylum Arthropoda; class Insecta; order Hymenoptera; family Formicidae; genus Atta; species Atta colombica. Next base: position 153,247 of record NW_017259576.1, on the reverse strand, counting down.
TTAATTCACTGATTATCAGGCATATTTGGCACTGATATCAGTGATTATCCACTGATTCAAATTTAAAGAGTACGTTGTTTTAATCAAAATTTGATTAGGGAATAATCAAATTGTTTAATGAAAAAGTAAAAAAGTTTTTTATTAGTCACATAATAGCAACATAATACATGATTGTACATACGAAATATTTCTCTTTGTGTGATCTTCTTTTGGTCGCATTATGCGCGGAAAGAACTATGTTGGAGGTAAATTTAATTGAATACAAAACTGAAAATGATATTTTTTATTATTAAAATTATTATTATTATTACTCAAGTAATGGACATTACTGTAAAAATTTTTGTTCTTGCAATCAACTTGAACATCCTACATAATTATTTTAATGGTCTAACAAAATTATTTTCAGATTTTTGTCTACATCTAAATTTTTAAATTTTTAGTATTTCATTTCATTTGCTTATAATATATAAGATTTGAGAATTTATTTAAGAAATAATAACAATTAAGAAGAGAAAGGGAGAGAGACATTTCTTTTCTAAAAGTTAAAATAGATACGCGTTACAAAGATTTTTATATCAATTAATAATATTCAATTCTCTCTTTTGTTTCTGTTTTATTTGTTTTATTTCTGTTCTATTTTACACGCACAAAAGCTCTATTTTTTTTATTTCGTCGTATTGTTGGGCGCGACAAACGGCGTGATTTTTCGGCGACGTGTACGGCACGCGTGACGCAATGAATCGTTGCCAGAAATTCGGCAACGCGTGCTTTAATCTTGGTCGCGAACTTTCGATACGTGGCCGGCATTCCTAATTTCGATCGGTCGCCGATGCGCCACCGTTGCATTGGGGTGCAAAAATTCACGTCGTGCGTTTTTATTTCCTCCACTTCTCCTCCGCTTGCTCTGTTTTTGCTCTTCCTCTCCGCGGGGCGAATGGCGAGAGTTCGCATTATAAATGGGACGGAGGGGTTGGATGAGGGGGGGAGAAGGACGCTATTTTAACAGCGACGCAATTCCATTTCCTCTGCTTCGGGATACGAAACTTTAAAGTTAAGAAAATAGAAAAATTCGAGATCTCTTTTTAGAAAAGCATACATGCCTAATGAAAAGATTTGTCAAATCTGTCTAATTTCGAAGCTCCGTTTTTTTCTAGAACGAGAAAAAAATAAGAATTCAGATAAAACAACATTTTTTTATATAAAATGCAAAGATATTAAAATAATACGGAGTATCTCTTCATAATGTGAAATGCTGTCGCAGCTTTGTGTAAATTCCAGAATTTTTCACAGGTAAATAGAACTATATGACTGAAAAAATAGCCACACTGACTGCTCGGGGATTACATTATCGCGAATACATTAATTGTTATCGAAAGATATTCTCGTAGTTCGCCACATCGTTGTAGAGTATTATCGTTCATATATGTTACAATATTTGTCTCTTTTTACTTCTAATATCTTTCATATTTTCTATACTCCTACACTTTGTCTTCATAACTGGGAATGTAGTTAAAAGTAAGATTTAATTTAAAAATATAAATATGATATTATTTTCTTATATCATTTATTCATTCTTGATAGTACAATTTTTTATAAAAACTTTTTTAACATTACAACTGATTCATGAATTTCGTAAGTTACGAAATAATTATACGAATGAAAAATCATCGCAATTTTAGATTTTCTATCGTTTTATTTATTAATCCAGAGTTTAATTTTCCATGTAATAATATTCGTGTGAAAAATTTTATGAATTTTATTTTATAAAATTAAATTTGGAAATTTTAAAATTTTGAAAATTTTAATTATTCTTGGATGCATTTTTAAATATATTTTGCTATTTCTATTTTATTTTCAATTGCTCTACTTTTTATTAATATTCTATTCCTCTCTCTTTTTCTTTTCCTCCCTCCTCAATCATAATTATTCCTTAAGTATAGTCTCAAATTTTGTATTTCAAAAGCACACATAAAATAAAATAAAATATAGACTAAATTACAATAAACGTACAAAATCTTTTTAACTAAAGACAATTTTATTTTACCGATATTTTTATTAATTATTAAATATATAAATTGTTAAATTACTAAATTTGTTGAAGTTGTGAGTCTGCAAATTTCTCGTCGTGAGTGTATTATATGAAGTGAAAAGTGCAATTGATGTGGGACAACACAGGAAAGCTCCCGAATCACTTCCGACTACTGTTGCAGATATGATTACAACGGAAGATGCATTGGACGTCGAGGGATATCGCGAAATGATGAGTGATAAATTTTAATTAACTTTATTATTAGCGTGTTTCTTTTAGCTACGCTCTTCTGCATTTCATTGCATTTTATGTTATATATTCTCGCGTTATTTCATATAATCAAATATTAAATTATTAGAAAATTATTTAATATTATTTAATATTTAAGTACGAGATGAAATAATTTGTTTCTTTCAAAAAAATTTCGTAGTCGTACTTATACAATTTCACTCTGCACTATTATACTTCATACTTTCTCATATCCATCCGTATCTTACATCTTCGCTCTATACATGCCACATCCTCGTTTTTTACGTTTCGCATCTCGTATTTTTATATCCTACACAGTCACACTTTGCTCCTCACATCCCCACATTTTATATAATTTATACTTACACGCGCAGAGAAAGAAAGAATATATTTTATTTGATAGAGAAGAATTCTTACTAATTATAATTAAACTTGTATGTTTTATTACATACATTTATTATTTGAGATAATCAGTAAAGACTAATTTATTACAAATTCTTATAAAAGAATCAAAGATTTTTTACATAAATTATAAATTATAAAATGGTGATGGTTTTCCAAATACAGGTTTTTGAAATAAAGATTTATAAAAATAATTAAATAACCGATTTATAAATAACGATTTATAAATAGGCGATTTATAAATATACGATTACTTACACTCTTTAGTAATTATCGAAAATAATTTATAATTTTCATAATTTTTCATGATATATATTATATTATTAAAAATAACGAAACTTTAGATTTTTTTCGTTGAGTTTAAAAATAATTTGTAATCGAATTTCTTTTAGAAAAGCTAAATTTGGAAATTTTCAATGACGTTTCTATGATATATTCTAACTCTAGTTAATGTACTTTCTAAAATAGAATATAAAATGTATACGAAAGATAGCGGAATAAATAGGTAATACAAGGTCTATCATTGACGATAAATAAATAAATATTACGATTAAAATTAAAATTATCGAGTGGTCGGCCACCGAGTGAACGCGTAATAAGGTCACCCGGAATTTATTTCATTGCGTTGCATATTATGCAAGTTGACGTGCAGTTTGATAAAGAGAGCAAGAAAGCAACGGCTATATTTATTACCGGCGCGCAACCGTTGTGCAATCGTTCAGGAATACACGAGACCTAGAAACAAGCGTACACGCAGGATAAGATACACGTTTTTTCCACTGTACATCAGATGCAGTATTCTACTAATTCGTTAAAATACCTCTTAAGAGTGCAAGTATTGCATTAATTCTTTTGAAATATTTTTCAAAAGAGGAATTTTATACATTATTTATTATTATCCTGCTTCAAATGTTTTTAAAATATTTTCTAATTCTTCAAAATCTCCGTGCTCAAGAAAGTTAAAGACATTACTAAAAAATAAATAATACATCAGTTTTATATTACTTACAATACTGTTTTTTTTCTGTCAAGTATAGCCCCTATCTATGTATAACAAAATGTCAAAGATTGAAAAAGCTTTCAGCTTTTGCAAACAACGTCGTTAATAATAATATTACAGATCAGTCTCATGAAAATTTGATAAATGTCACCTTAAACCACGCTGCCACATTTCTGGGACACCATTAACACATTCTACAATATTATAATTGTTTTACACGAAATCATAAAACATATTTAATAAATCTTCAGCGAAAAGTACGCGGGATCTCGTTGCGTGTACATTCCAAAATAATCTGTGCGTACGTTGCGACATAGAAAGAATGAGAGAAAGAGAAATAGTGTGTGTGTGTGTGTGTGTGTGTGAGAGAGAGAGAGAGAGAGAGAGAGAGAGAGAGAGAGAGTGAGGGAGAAACGAAACCACACACCGGATCTAAATTCCGTGAATAAATGATATTTCATTAGGGCGAACGAACGAAACCGGGGCTTTGTTGCGAAAACGTCACTGCGCGCTGTCTGTCTGTCTGTCGGTCACGCAATGAAAAAAAAAAAGAGAGAGAGGAAAAGGAAAAAAAAGAGCGTGCGTTTAACACCGAAACCGATTTTCGCGTTCTCCGCCCGTTCGAAACGGAAGGCCGGCGACCCACGCGTACTGGATTAACTTTAAAAAGTACACAAAACCGCGCCGCGCAGCTCTCTTTTTTTTCTTTGATCTTCAGGAAAGAGTGAGAGCGTTATACTCGCGCGCGACTCCATCCCCTTTAAAGCGAGTTTTTATTTTCTCCGCGCTACGCGCGCCCCTCCCTTTTCCCTTCTTTGTCTCTTCTCCACGCTTTTCCTCTCCCTGTGATTTGCATTCGCTTCGGGGAAAAAAAAGGGAAAACGATTATCTCTTCCGTCACGACAAATGATCTCCTGATTTTGAAAAAGAGTGGCGGAAGGGAGGAAAGGGCGAAGGTAAGATGGACTCATGTTTCAACGCCGATGTAACTTTAATCCTTGAGACGCAAATCCTAAAGATGCGACAATTTCGAAAAGTTCAAATTTTTTTCTTTTTCTGTCAAATGCTTTATTTAAAAAAATACACCAAACAAAAAAATATATATATATGGTTAAATAATCTTTTTTATTTTTTTGTAATTTCTCTTCTAATAATAAGTTTTTTGCCTTTTAATAATGACGATTCGCGAGAAACCGCATCGTTGTGGAAGAAAATATTAGTTAAGAGTTAAACAAAGCGCTTGTTCCGTTCCCTCCTTCCTCGCTAATTCCGTAGCGCAAAAATTGAAATCTGAAAGCCGCGAAATTACTTCGCGTTACATCGCATTATCCCGGTGGGATACGCGCGAACGAAACGCGAACGGAGTCGTGAATTTCGCGTAACTCAAATTATTTGCCTCGCATCCATATACATTAACGCGTTTTCGCGTTAGTCTTCTTTAAAGTTAACGTACGAGTCGTTTTTGTTATAAATCAAATTTCGAAGTATGACAAATTTAAAGTCGACGCTATACATGAAAAAGCTATGTTACAATTATTTAATGAAAATAAATTATAAATGACACTTCAAATCTGTTATAAAACGTTTAATCTGAACATTTTCGGATCCATTTTAAAAAGAAAAGATTTCAAAGAAATATCGCATTGCACTTACAGCTTTTCACATCTATCCTTTAATTCCTAGTAAATTAATATTAAATAGTATTTTTTTATTGACTCGTTTAATGGAGATATTTAAAACGGTTCTATCTAACACAGTAATAATTTATGTGTAAAATAGCTGTAATCTAAGACTGTTAAAGATGATTAATTTTTATTTTACAATTTTCAAGGTTGAGAAAGTTATTTTTAAAAAGTAATTGGTTTATTGTTACTCATTATCTATTAATAGAAAAAATAATTCATTACCCTGTTGTTACTTAAAAAGTAACGAGTTGTTGTTATCTTCTCAGGAATAATGATGTTTCTTTTAAAGTAACATACAGTCGTCTATGTTGCTAATTGACTGGTTCAATACGAAATCTATATTGCGATTAATCGAAACATGGTTGAACATAACACTCTTTTCTTTTAAAACTCGCTTATGCCGGTCCCATACATATGTATTATATGCGTATAAAGATAACGACAATACTCGTTATCGTTACTCAAAAAATGACTACGTTACTATTACCGTTATTAATGAAAAAATAAACGTTGTTTCAAATTTGTTACTAAAAGGAAATAACTGTAATGATAACGGTGTTACAAGGTAACGCGTTACTTCTCAATCTTGATAATTTCATGCAGTTCTGATTATATATGAATTTGTGTAACGTGAAATAATTTTCTTAAAACATAACACTTATGATCGTATTTATGAGATTTATATGTAATATGATGCTTATGATCGTGTTTCTATTAGAGAACTGAAATTAGTCGTATATGTGTGTATACGTGTATGTAACATGATACATTTAATAAATAAATCTTGAGAATTAATTTACGTCGTAAAATCATTAAATCTTGAAATTCATTAGAAATTATACTTCAATTAACGAATTTATATAAAATTTGTCTTGAGACAAAAACTTAAAGTTTTGTTTCGCGTAGTTTAATAATTAATTTTTGAGAAAAATTCATACATGTATTAATTTTGAATTTCATATTTTTTGGAGACGCAAAAAATGATTATTTATAGATATAAAAAAATCTGATTGAAAGTTCAAAAGATTTTTAAAGTAACTAAAATTATTTTCCGAATTAAATGGAGATAAACTTTTGTTTTTCAAATAATAGATTTTTTTCCAATACATTATAATCAAACTCAAACAAATAGCTATTAAAAAAAGGTAATAATTTGTATAATAGATTAAACAGTTTATTCTTATTAATTTGTATATCAACTAGATTAAAATAAATCCTTTGATAAATTAGGAATTATTCTAGTAACAATATTTTTATTTTATATAAAAAAACGTTTATTCAATCAAACGGAATCGTTATCTTAGACAATGTTAATGTAACAAAGTGAGTCGCAAAATATTCTATAATAATTCGAATTCATTTATCAAAATCAGTTTGAAACACACGAACGAAATATTCAGTGGGTATTTATTTCACATAGTAAGTTAAACATTTCAAGACTGACTACCAATAAGGCGTATATTCTCGGTGTTTGTTTGGCAACATACGCAAGGTCATTGCGCGTATTGTCATTCTCATGGCAAAGTAACGAACGGTTAGATAGTGGCATAAGCCAATCCGTCGTGTTATCTCTCGAAACGCGATCGCGACAGAGTATTAGAAGATATCGAACGTCATCGTGCCTCGTGCGATTGCAGTAAGCAATAATTACGCGCAATGAGAATTCGCGAACATATCGAGACGAGACCTGCCTATCGAAACAGATATTTCGCGCGATTTATCATTTAGTCTCGGAACGATATAAAACGGGAAATATACATCACTGTTTCGTGTTATTTATGAACCACAATTATTTTTTTAACAATGCTTGAGTTCCAATGTATCCCGCGTTGCACTTTAAACTTTCTAAATGTGTGATTTGCCTATTTTGAGAGCTTTCCAGCAAGAGACAAATTGACGCAAGAGTCATTCCATCTTTGTTTCTTACTGATTATTGAATGATTCTTTACGATTGATAACGCAGAATAATGTGTGTACTCTCTAAAACTTTTAGAATGAATCTCACTTTGAAGAGTGAAATCTCACTTTTAAAGATTGAAAATTGAGCCCCTCTTTTTCAAGCTCAATTTTCACTCTTTAGAGTGAGATTCTATTCCAAAGAATTTAGAGAATACGAATCAGCGAATTGGGTCATTCGAGAAGTAGTGATGCATTGAATTCTGTATATCAATAATTGATTTGAAACAGAAGAAACCAAATATTTAACGTATATTTATTTCACAATATATTTTGAATATCTCGTGGAAGGCCAGGCTGACTGAAATTTGCCTTGGTATTTGCTGTGGTTTCAAAATAGAGATCCTCAAATAAGAGATTGAACATCTATTTAAGCGGTATCCACAATGAGATTTTAAGGTGTATAATTTAAGCTTTAAACCTTAGCCATAAAAAATTCACCATAGTTGATTATTCTCCTTACATTTGATTTTGATTGATGAATTTCTTATGGCTTAAAATTTAAGTTTTATACTTCAAAATTTTAGACACCACTTTAAACAACTTCTAAATTGGCTTGTCACATTTTTCTAGACTTGCTGGATAGAATGAAACAGATGCGTAAGTTATAGAATTAGATGTGTAAATATCTTATTCTATTTTATACATAATTTATTTCATTCAATCTTATTATTCATATAACAATGTTTTTATTTAAAAAAAAAAACGTTTCTTAAGTCTTCAATTAAATGAAATTTTCTATAAGAGTTGCGAAAAATAAATGTTGTATAAAATTTGATTCCCTTATAAAAATTTAATATATATTAATATTAGCCAATTAATTACTTATTTTCAGTATTAAAAGTACTGTTAGCAATATTTTTAATATCTAAACTAAGTAATTAATTGACCAGTATTAGTATTAAATTTTTATAAGGGTTATTGAATATTGAATACTTATTATTATTAACACTGAATCTTACAATATCTATAAAATTTTAAAAAACATAAGTATCTAGATTATAATATAAAATAAAATTATTCAATATAATTTTTCAATATAATTATGAGAATATAGCCTTGATAATATTTGTATTATATAGTATTTTATCGTTATATACTTATGATAACAAACATTTACTATAGCGTGTAAGACATATAAAACTGATTGAGCGGACAACGTGTTAATTAATTTCCTCGCTTAACGGTTGTAAATTCATCGTTTCTTTTATCGAAGCAAATATTTCGCGCAATTTGTTCATTTTACGAAATTAAACAGGGGATGCAATAATCACAGATTATTGTTTATTGCGATTTATATATCGCGACATAATAAATTTTTTAACAATTAGATTCGAATGTATCTCATTGTATTGTGCTTTGAATCTGCTCATCACTTTTGAACCGAGAGCGCGGAAAAATACGCAAATTGTCAAATGTTGAATATTTTTGTTGTGCTAATTTGCGAGATTTGCGGATTATAAAGCTTTGTATTTTTTTTTTTCGCGTTATTCTTCTGTCGCAATATTTAATAAGAAAATATGCATCGCCTGCGATTAACATCGGGGACGCCGTGTAAAGTGCCGTGTGATTATCCTATTTCGATGATTAGTACGCGTGATCGTAGATAATTAATTGCATTTTCGCGTGTGTTGTATTATCAAGTGCAACAAATGAATCTAAGAGAAAGAGGAGGAGGAAGTTCGGAAGGCATCGTGCGATGGCGGAGCGATTGTGAAGTGAGTAAATTATTTTTTGACAATTTTATTTGTTACTTATAAAATTATTATTTATTATTATTTTATGTGCGGGCAACAATTATACTTTTAGATATTAATTATTTCAGTTACACATTGTTACAATTTGCATATTTTTCTATTTTATAGTTTCAACATAGTTTCAATCTAGTCGTAACTCCGCCGCATCAATGAATGACATATTTTTTTACTTTATAAAGTAATAGAGCCGTATAAAAATTATATAATGTTTGCATATAATATGTAGATACATAAATAGATACATAAATATGCGTATATATGTATATATCAATTTAAAAATATATAAATGTTACATCTTGTAAAGATCTATTACGTACTCAGGAACAAATTAAATATAATTAGAACAAATTAAATACAATATTTAATTTTAGAAATTGCATCAATTTATTGAATACACATATATACGGAATGTCAAGCACAAGCAAAATTTTTAAGAAACTTTGATTAAGAATACTCTCTAAAAAGATACGATATATCAATAATTTTATTTGATTAATTTTATATGTATTGTACTTTATACTAAATATACATAAAACAGATGAATAAAAATTATTACTGTATAAAATATTATATTTAATTAAAAATGCACTAATAATTAATCAGCTTTGTAATAAATAAATCAGTAATCTAGCTTTTCGCAGTCTATGACTATTTGACTGATTAGACTTTGTTTTACCTGAATATGAATAATAAATTTAATACGTAATACCGGAAAAATAGTTTAAATAACTATTTCATTGCGTTCCATAATATTCGACAAATATTTTCACGTCAGGGAACAATTATTTCGCTCTCCACAATCAATTGAGTGTACATTCTCAACTAATCTCTAATCAAAATGTGTTTATTAAGCCATTTGTAAATATCTCAAGATATGAAATTTTATTCTTATTATCCAAGTTCTTCCTGATATAGTTGATGATATAAAATTCACACAATGACTGCAAATACAGCTTCCAACTTTTTTCCGTCAAATCTTGAAAGTATATATATTCTACAAGAATATAGATAAAATATATAAATTGTTATCCGTAGGCGTTTTCGTTGCTGATTCCGCAACCACGCGGAACGAAGGGGTTGGCAAGCCAGTCTCCCTCAACTCGGGAAGGGAATATCAAACGCAACATCACTTCGCGTCCTCTCCCGCTGAATTCTCCTGTTTATAATTTAGTCCCGCGTCAGTTTCCTAGGTACTTACGAATCGAAAGGGGAGATAAATAGAAATGAAATTCACAAAAAAAAAATCACTATTTTGTTTTTTATTTATAATATTATTAGATATATACAGAATATTCGACACACTGCTTTCCGTTAATTTATTTTTTCGCCCAAAATTGTTTCCTCTAATTATCGTATTGCCGACGCAATAGCATTTAGCAAAATTAAGCGAATTCATAATATAATGCCGCAATGGTAGTTCCAACGTCAATTCTTTTTTTAAATCTCCAACTCTTATTGTGTGTGCGTGTATTTCGAGAAAAAAAAAAAGATCCATAATTATTTTATTTTCACCAATAGAAACGGATTCCAAATTTCGCGAGCGATAATAATGCCACGCCTTGATCTCTTTCGACAATTCTCGGACATAAAATCAGTTTCAATCAATAAAACGTATATTTGCATGGCATTTCGAAAAATCACACTGATTATATTTTCGATTACGATCTGCGGTTTACTGAGAGCGCGAGATAAACATCGGGAATAATTTGTCTCTTTCGTACCAAGTAAACTTCTCTCGCGACAACACAATCGCCACTCGGGCAACGTCGTGCGCACACCTGATCGATCATAGGAAAACATAATTTCATTACGAGCCGGAATATTATTTCCATTAGAGCGTACGCTCGCTCCTATTTACACGGCTGTATTCGCTCGCTCGCTCGCTCGCTTTTCCACTCGCTATAGCATAACAATAACAATGCGGTGGAACGCGCACGTGTGTATGTCCTGTGTTCGTGTATATACGCCAGTTTGCGTCGCGGATAATCCAAAATTCAAAGGAAAGAGAGAAATTTATTAGAGAGAGTGGAACGCGGCGTGCGCCATTCGTGCGCGTTGAATTTTTCAATTTCTACAAAATTATATTGTTGACAAAATTGTATATTCTACGTTACGTAATCGCGAGGTGAAAACTTGACGTGTCGAAACGTGGACGATCTTCACAATGACACAGTCGCTTATGAAGTCACGCACAGCGGGAGTCAATCGGCACTGAGAGAAAAAAACGAGCAATGCGAAAGAAATTTTGTGATTTCGACATTTTTATATTTCGAGCTTTAAACGGCGCGTGCCTCTTTTTAGTCAGGAATATATATATAAAAAAAAAAAAAACCAAATTTTAAAGCTTTTCAAGATTTTTCGTAAGGTGCCAAAATGGTGAAAGATCGATATAAAACTTGTCCCCAGATTCAGATAGAATATCCGGAATGTTCTTTCATTTCGAAATTGTATTAAAAACGCTGCGAGCTAATTTTATTATGTACTTTTATCCGGAAACGAGATGTGCAGTAAAATAAGATTCTACCTCTTCTCTCCTAATTCAATATCGCACGAAACTGGAGAACGTCAGTTCCGTATCTATATTACTGTGGATGCATTAGAATATACAAAGCGATAAGTCAAGAGTTTGCGTTAGTGCAACATAGATGAATAGCTTTTTGAAGCTTGATTAACAATTTCGACTAACTCACGTATTCCTTGAGGATAAATAAAATGCGCAATTTTATAACCTATTTTCTCACGGAAGACTCGCCGGGCGAGCTAAAAATTTTCGACTAGCTCATATCAAAAATTCGCAAAGGCAAAATCTCGCGAGTGAACGGTGCAAATTAACGTCCAACGAACCACGGCGGTCTCATTAAGGGAGAGGGCGAGAGAGATAGCAGGAGAGAGAGAGAGAGAGAGAGAGAGAGAGAGAGAGAGAGAGAGAGAGAGAGAAAGAGAGGGGAGAGAGCGAGAATTCCGTGTCTCTCGTCGGCCAAAATAACCGATCGATTTTGCACGTAATGTAACCCTATATATTATCCTGCGACGGTGCACGAGGGTGCCTTGAGATTTTCAATTGAATGCGTCACAGGACGTCCTTCTGGGCTTGGCGCGCTCGGGCTCTCCCCCGGCCGCGCCGCTCTCGGCCGGAATACTATTGTCACGGCGCGCGACCTACGATATTTTCCATAATTACCACGAAATCGCGTTCGCGCCCGATCTTCACGATAATGTCGTGCGCGCGATCAGAGCCGACTTCTCAGAGATAAATTTTTAATTTTCGAGACACCCTCGGGCCACCAGGCGAGCTGCGGTTACGGCGCTCGCACCGCGATTTTGTCCGCCGGTTCGGACAAACATCGTCGCCGGCGAATGTTTCGTCCTGCTGCGGGCGATATTCGCGCGCGTAACGCACGCGACTCGGTCGCGTTGGACGGGCGCGTTATCACCGATGCGTTCGCTCGGTCTCGCAGAGGATGGAAGAACCCGCGAGCTGTCTGTGGCGACTCGCCGCGCATCGCCGAGCGTCGCCCGCGGCTCGCGCGCCGCGACAATACTTGCCCGGCCGACGCTACGTATGGTATATTAGGATTAAAGTGGATCTCGCGTTGCGCTCCGTTCGCGGAATAAAGGGAATGCCACGATATTAAAGTCCGTGAGACAGGGAGAGCTACGGCGGTGTCCCGCCGGGTGCACGGCACCCCGAAATACCCGATAGTCCTTCGTGTCTACCTGCCTACCTTCTACGCGACGACGCCCTCCGTCCGTAAAAATCCCATTCACAATTAAAGAGTTCGGAAATGAGTAAAAACACTGGCGATACTCGGACGAATGATCGCTTTAGAAATATATTTAAATGCTTCTAGATATTTATTTCCTGAAATATGTATTTCCTGAGTGAAAATAACTACTATGTCCGCGTCGTACTTATTGTCCAAGTATTGATTAACGTTAACATTTTCGTTAATTTCACTTAGAACATGAGCTGTCTAACGTCTAATTCTATTAATGTAGATTAATTTTAATCTCGGTTTAATTTATTCTTTATCTTTTTCCTTAATTTTTAAAACTAAAAAAAGTAAGTTAAACCGAGATTAATCTACATTGGTGAAAATGGACATGAGACTAACGATAAAAACGAAATAATAAAAATTGATACAATTTCAAATTACAGATTGAAAGTTATTAATATTAATATTCTTACACGGAAAGAACGGTTTTATTAAGTTTTGCTAAATCTAAAAATTTAGTTAGATATAGATTTGAAAATATTTGTTCGATCATTAAGATAATATAAATAAACACTTAAGGACCTATTTTAAAATGTTAGAATTTAACAAACATTTTACAGATTGTCCTTTTATACTTAATATCTATGTAAAATTTGAGCACAATTTTCATTAGTATAAGTTATTTAATTTTTTTTTCTCGATTCTTTTGTAAAATTATAATTTGATAACGAAATAAGAATTAAATCAAATTTTATATATATATATATATATATGTGTATACACACACAGACTATTAAAACAGTAATAAATATTCGTGCAAAAATTTATTTAGATCCATTTACTCGTTTAAAAGTTATTGACGTAAAAATTCAGAGAAAAATATGGTAATTTTGCTGCATAAAACTATTATAAATCAAATTATTTAATTGTTGTTTCATTTTTTGCAGTTGACTTTACAAGCTAATATCGTCAAAATAGCTATTTTTGGATAATTATTTGACTGATACTTTTAACTAATATTATATAGATATAAGAATAAAACATCCTTAAACTGGTCGCTAGAATTTCAAAACTTCTTGCAATATTGCTTATTGTGCTTAAGCGTTTTAATTATTAATTTAATAATTAATAATTAATTTAATTTAATAATTCAACAAAATTATTTTCAAATCTATATCTATACATTTTTTAGACTTGGGTAAAATTGTTCTTTCTGTGTAATAATTCTGTGTAATAATAATACTTTTATATGAAGAAAGTTATTACTTTAGGCATAGACTTTTCAGAGTAGCCATTATTGCTGCCGTATTTATCGCAGGATGACTCCGGAAGATAATTCTACGCGATCCACATTGACGTACCCGCATGGCTTTGGAGAAAAGATAATGAACGTGGCATTAGCTGGCTATGTAGGGCCTGCATGTCGAAAAGTTAAGCTTCATTCGGAAAGTAGTCTAACTCCCAGACGACCATAAGCGCACCGGTAAGCTCCAGGCGAAATGGCGGCCATCAGTATATCATAAATACATCGGGGTGTCGCGTCACGTGGGTCGTAGGTTACTAATGGGCGAATTAATTAATTATTAATTTATTCCTGCGTATTAATATGGATACTGACGCGATTACGAGATATATTTGCGTTACGATTAAAATCCGTCGTCCAATGAATTTTGCACGGATTTCAAATCGAAAAATACTCGCTGATTGATTTTACGGGCGGTTAATTTTTTACGCGTGCTGCGCAAAATCGAATTTTCTTACACCCGGAACAAACGTATGCGATTCGCAAAGTGACACTGACGTCTATTCTGGCTCTACGTTTTTAAATCTTCGACTTACGACGGCGTAACGACGAGATAACCGTCTCGTGTAAGTAAATTTCAGGGCTTATTGGTATCGCTGATGTAACGTTACGCGAAATTGTAACATAATTTCGTTAGTATTATGCTGCATAATTATACGTTAATGTAACGCTGTTTCCTCCTAATATAATGTTACAGTGTAATAAAATTCTGAAGAAACTTATACGTACATCATATTACGCGTAGCTGCGCAAGCCAAGAGGAGAAAGGAACGAGTTTATTTTACAGTAAATAATTACGATACCAGCTAACATAATCACCTGAATGTTATTATAATATAGGAGACAAAAAAGAGATAGTCCCGTTGAGTCACAATGAATTTGGATAAAATACGATTATAAATTGTCGCGACGTGTGTCCACGTTAAAATTCTGACTAACGCTACTTTCCGAAAAATACGCGTTTCATACGTTTAGTACATCCTCCTATATTTTCATTTGCGATCGTTGCGTTTCACTAATATATCGCGCTATTGGCTAACTGAATACTTAAGAAGCTCGTACAGTTTTATAATACAAACGAGCAAAATGTCAGTCGATATCAATTTTATCATCCTTGATAAAAAAAAAGCAATGCTTTTCTTCATTTAATGATTTTTGAAATGCACAAAAATCACAAAGACGGATTATACGATTAATTAACACATTCATTGTTTTTGACGAGAAAATTATAAAATCTTCTTTCTGCTAATGATTTTCGAAACACGTAAAAATCACAAGAATGTTTTCACGATTCTTATACATTTTGAAATTCATCAAATATAAAAATTTGTAAATAATGAAAAAGTAAGCGAAAATCAACTGAAATATGTTCAATACAAATAAACAAAGAAGGCTACATTCAATCGGAATCCTATAACTGGGGTAATATTTTTCGCAATAAATTCTTTTTAGAGTGTTTAAAGATTAACATCTGTATTAGAAAATTAAACTTGTCAATTTAACTTGTGATTATAAAATACAAGAATGGGAAATAAATAACATCGTGTTATTATGTTTATTTTGTAACTTTACTTTTTGTAATATTATTTGATAATGAAGTTGCAATTTTTAAAACGATAATGAAAGTGATAATTGAAAGCTAAGATTGGAAAAAAGTCATTTTCAATAACTTATCACCATAACGCTTTGTTTATTAAAAAAAGTAACTTATTATTTGTAATGAATTAAAAGTAATGAGTGAAAGTAACAAGTCGACGCGTTATAAGTAATAAGTTACTTTTTTCAATAAATAACGCATAATGATGACATTTTTCAAAAATGACTCCCTATATTAGCTTTTAGGTACCGTTACCGTCACAAAAAGTTTCAACGTCATTGCCAAAATATTATTACAGAAAGTAACGATAAAGAAATAATGGTTCCCATTCCTGATAAAATATGCGATAAGATACGAATACCAACTTCAATTTAGGACTGTGTTTCAAGACAAATAATCGGTGCACAGTTTATATAAACTGAAAATTGTAAAATTTACACAAAAATATTATTAGACACCAAGACCTGCCTTAAACGAATATAAACTTTTTCAATATTTCTATTAAAAAAACTTATAACCTTCCCAAATACACTGAAATGTATCTAATTAACAATATGTGAACAAAATAATCGTTTTCTATGCTAATTACAGAAGATATCCATCAATATTCGATCGTATTATCGAGTAGAGAAAAAGTCATTTTTAAAAAGTAACTTGTCACCATTACGCTTTGTTTATTGAAAAAAGTAATTCATTACTCGCAACGAGTTAAAGTAATGAGCGAAAGTAACGAGTTACAAGTTCTTTTTTTCAGTAAATAATGATGACAAGTTACTTTTCAAAAATGACTTTTCCAATCTTAGTTTTTAGTTATCATTACCGTTATAAAAAATTGCAACGTCATTGACAAATTCTTATTATAGAAAATAACAATAAATAACGATATCGGTTCCCATTCTTGATAAAATACGCGATAAGATATGTACTCCAACTTCAATTTAAGACTGTATCTCAAGACCGATAAATAATTGGTGCACAGTTTACATAAACTGAAAATTGTAATGATTCACACAAAAATATTATTAGACACGAAGATCTGCCTTAAACGAATGTGTTTTTTCGATATTTCTATTAAAAAACTTATAACCTTCTCAAATGAGAAGTTACACTGAAATGTATCTAATTACAATATGTGAGCAAAGTAATCGTCTTCTATGCTAATTACAGAAGATATCCATCAATATTCGATATTAGCGAGTAGAGACGCGATCAATAACGACAGGTTGTTTAACGTCGATATTCGCCATTCGCTGACGCGATATCGCGAGATGTAATTTTTAACGGGGGACTCAATCATTTTTCGAAACGAATATCGGGTTACTGCCTGCTCCCCCTCCTTTCCCTCCCTTCATCCATCCTAGTGTTTCCCCGGCGATTGTTAGAATATTTCGTTTACAGACAAAAAGTCGTGCTCTCCAGAGGCGAATGAGATACCGCGAGTATTCGTGTACATACTTCACTTCACGGTACTACTACAGTATCAGTATGAGAAAGAAAACTCTCTCTCTCTCTCTCTCTCTCTCTCTCTCTCTCCCCCTCTTTCTCTTTATCTCTTTTTAGAATTCGACATATATAATTTAATTCTCAATTTTTTCTCTCTTACATTACTTATACGAGCTTATGTATAACATTACTTTTATCGATCTATTTTTATATATATAT
>NW_017259576.1:133517-135791 GCF_001594045.1 Atta colombica | reverse complement strand
CTCTCTCTCTCTCTCTCTCTCTCTCTCTCTCTCTCTCTCTCTCTTTCTCCGTCTTTCTGCAATCTTTTATAATTATTACAATACTTAAATTTTATTTATTCCTGTTACATTTTTCTCTATATTTCTATTTATCTGTTTTTCCCTACGACTTTCTTTTCTTGCCTAAAATTTCTCTTTCCCTCCCGAGCAGCTTTCTTCTCAGAATTCGTGATACTCATGTAAATACACGTTTCCTCAAATATTAAATAATTCAAATTTATTTATTAGTCGTTATTTTAATCTTGCATTCTTCACTATGATATATAAGGTACATTTTTACGTGTCTCTCGTTTCTAAAGAAAATCCTCGCGGCTTGTTTTGACCGACGACACGGCGTTGGTCGCAAACGTCAATTCCGAGACTAAAGATACGTGCGGATGCTGTGCGAGTGCTATCGCTGCGGAAAGTAATTTTGGCAATACATCTCCGCGGAAGTTTCTCCGGGTTTTGTTGCTCTCTGAAAAATAGCCTCGACTGATAACGCGGATACGGCACACGCATACACATACACGCACACAGGGATGAAGATATTATTTCGTTATATTCCGCGTCACGCTCCTTCTGAAATTACGCTCGAGGCTACGCGCCATTTGTCCGTTTCTCTTTCTCTCTTTCTCTCGTTCTGCATCATTTGTACACGGCGAACGCGAACAAATACGCCGCATTATACATGAGCGAGGCGTTCGAGAGTTCGGAGAATCGAATCGGACGTATCAAATATTATATATAACGTTCCTGTAGTATTTTCAACCGTTCTGTTTTTCCGCGACTTCTATGACAGATTTTTCGACTCGAAGTTGTCGTGGATCTGAGTTTCGTATTCATTGCGAATCCTTAATTTTATATTAAGTATCTTGTCAGAATTTTAAATTAAGTTTGCGAATAATGAATTAAAATTAACCGAGGAATAATCTTTTGACAATCTAAATTTGCGAAAAATAATTCAGTAAAATCTTTTGCAATTTCCAAAGAAAGATCTACTATTTTCGAATAACTCTTCGTAATATAAGATATATAAGACGACGATGTACGCTCGATATGCTTGAATATGCATGGATTTTTTGAATATAAATAATGTAGGTGAAAGAGAGAATCGTGTGTAGAAGGAAAAAATGATTAAAACGCGGTAAGCGCTATTTATCGGCAAACATGCAGTAACAATGTTCGATGTCGCCGATAATGCGTTGTTACGGGGTTACGAGGTTTACGCCAAAATACGATAACAATAAAATCACCCGTGGTTACCGTATCGAACTCGATTACACTCTGCATCGGACATTGTGCTACCGCCCAATAGAACTCGGTACAAATACTGATTTTGTGGTGCATGTTAATTGATCTTCTTCTATAAAGTAAAAAAAAAAAACAAACAAAAAAATGTTTTTAATCAGAAACGCTGGAAAACTTAAATAATCAGGATCAATACGCGCAACTTTTTGCTAAAATACTCGTATTCCAAAATTATCATCGAACCATCGGTATTAACATATTTGAAAAACAGAAGAACTTAATTTTAAAATTTACATTTTATTCAGAAGAAATCAGTAAAATGTAGAATCATCAACATGCATTTTCAAATTAGATGAACGTATCTATAAATTCATATATGAATTATGAATAAAGTTAAGTCTTGTATGTATAAAGTGATATGCATTACATAATCTTTTATAAGCTATTCCCATTGTATTAAAAAATTTTTAACACAATTTTATATAAAACTACAAATCTCATTTAATCACCGCGTTCTTTGATAGATTCAATTTGCAATCTAAATTTCTTGCAATGAAATCTCACTCCAAGAGAATGAAAATGCAAATACCCTTGAAAAAGTAAAAATATTTCACTTCTTGAAAAAATGTGACGAACGTCACTTTTTTTAGAGTGAAATCTCACTTTTTTTTTTTTTAGTGTGATTTCCCCCTTTGAATTCACTTTAAAGAGTGAAAATTGTCACTCTTTTTCAAGAAATGAAATATTTCCACTTTTTTTCAAGGGTGATTGTATTTTCACTTTCTTGGAGTGAGATATCATTGTAAGAAATTTAGAGTGATTACAACGACACATGAAAACTGCTAATGAGCTTAATTCCATCTGCTTCTCGGACACTCGAGTGTAAGGAACGCCTTCCGAGGAAACTTGGAAGAAAGCTCGGAGAAATCTTCTCCGGATGAGCTTTCGCGAGGCGCACGGCACGCGCCGTATTTCGCGCGCGACGATTTTAATTTCGGCGAATTT
>NW_017259576.1:131001-133417 GCF_001594045.1 Atta colombica | reverse complement strand
GGGTATCGTGGGGGTGAAGGGGGAGGGGGAGGAAGGGGATGAGGCGGGTGGAGGAGAAAGAGGAGGGAATCGTCGATTGGCTTACATGCCACCTGTAGCACCGCGGGAATGCGGTCGACTCGCGCTCGTTGTGATATCGCTTAGAGGTCGGGAAGGGATTCATCAATAAAGTTTACTATTTTTCCGATATCGTTTTTCCAATTCTATAAATCGTCGTGTGCTCGGCCCCACGGCAACTCGTACACAGCAACCGCGCGCGCGCACATACACACACACATATGCGTACGTGCGTTTGCACGTATATTGTATGTCCGCGTACTCGCCCGCCTCGTTCGCGCGCCATACACACGGCCGCGGCCGTAGAGCCCAGTTATGAATGGCCTACGTCGGTTGACGTTAATCTGCCACTTCATCTCTCTCATCCAACCTTCGCGCGCGCTCTCTGTACCGCGCCAATCTCACTCCATCCCGCCGCACCCCCGGTCCTCCTCCTCCTCCATCTCCTCATCCGCCACCCTCACACGCGCCCGCCTCGAGCACCCCATACCCGCACGTCCTTCCGCGTGCACTCCACCCCCCAACCAATTGTTTCGTCGGGGAAGCAAAAAAAAGGAGAATGAGAGAGAAAGAGAGGAGGGAAAGGACGAGAATAAAAAAAAAGGAGAGAGAGAAACTCTGTCCCGACGAAAAAATGCTTCGGCCCGTCCGTTCGTCCGTCGCGTTACATACGCGTGGCTACCAAATTAAATCGCTCGTTGTTTCGGTCGCACATCCGTCCGTTCGTCCATCCGCGTGCGAGAAAAAAAAAGGTGCGGGCGGGTGAAAGGGGTGGGGATGGCATTCATGGGATATCTTGGAACGCGTGCGGACCGTTTTGCAGAAAACGCCACAGGTTTTTCGCGATCTATGTCACTGACGTAGTTTCGTGATCGCATTCAGCGTGGTGGATTTAAACTCGTCTTAGACTGTAATACGGATGAGTCGCTCTTTCTCCTCTTATCTATAAAATAAACAAACGATGAAAAGATATTTTTCTGTAATACAGATCTAATTTAGAGTTACTATTAATTCATATATAAAATCGATTCTGAGTTTTGCTTGAGAGCCATCAAATCTTAAGTAAAACCTTATAAAGATTTTCTAAATAGCTTATAGTTCATAAACATTATTTTTTTAATATTATATATGTTATTATTATTATATCATTTATTTTTTTGTGTATTGATGTGCTTGATATCATTATTTGCCGTTTCATTTTCTAGTTGAAGCAGCGGCATTGCTGATGCCTCACCAATTGTATATTTACTCGTTTCTTGTCTGTCCCAATCAATGTATCTCTATATTGGTATACACAACAAACTTTAAAGATAAAATTATTTAAAACAAAACATGTTTACAATTCATATTTGATTGTGCCGATTTTGTAGAACAGACCTTTTCTATGCAAAATGCTACTTAACATTATAGTGTTTAATTTCAATTTAATATTTAGTATTTAATTTCCCTTCATCGCAATTCTCCGATTGTAAAATTATTTAGCATTGAAAGTTAAAAAAAATTTTGATGAATTAAAATTTCCGCAATCAACAATCCGACAATGAAAACTTTCTGTATTGTACAATTTTGAGCGAGCTCTAATTCCTCGTGAAATTTAATTATGCTCGTTTATTAAAATTTATGTCCACCATTCCAAAGTCACACGACAGACTCTCGTCCGAGGGGAAGTCACTGCATCCGTCGTTAAAATTAAGATCGAAGCTTTTGTGATATTCAGGTTAGTGCATTCGTTAGGCAATTAAAAATTCAAGAGCGATGCAAATTGCTGAATAAGAGCGCTTTCGCACGGCTCAGTTTAGTATCGGGTTGTGGTAGTCCAGCAGCCGCTCTCTCGACGATGTCGAAGGATCGCTGTCCTGTAAGATTTATTTGACGACACGAGGGTGGAAAATGAGGGCGAGGGACGAAACGCCGGATTTCAAAGGGAGCGCGATCATTCATTTGGTGTAAGGTTGAAGAAGGGGAGAATTCGATCGGGAGGGAAAAAGAAACATTTTATTTTTAATCCTTGCATTTTATTTTCTTATGACAAACAAAGTTACATTCTATTTTGTACATGTAAAAGATATTAAGAAAACAGAATGAATTCTCCGAACCCGAATCGTACATTTCGTGAGTTGAGTGATAAAAAAAACGCACTCTTTCATTCCATAAACAATTTATTATTAATATATTAAATTTAAAATTACGTATGTGATTTATGTAAAAATCTCAGTGAAACTGAGATAAAGACACAAAAGATAAATTATCAAATATTCACTAGTGAGAAATAAATTATTGATTTGTAATAAATAGTAAATTAATTTAAAAAATAATAAATTTACCTAAAAATTGTTAAAAATATAATATATATTTATTA
>NW_017259576.1:119572-130901 GCF_001594045.1 Atta colombica | reverse complement strand
TATATAATGTAGCATACATTTATAGCGTACACATCATGTGTACACAATCGCGAGACGTATCACAATTATATGGAAGGTCGGCATATAGGCTAATTAAATTACATATAGTAATTACAATTCCGAAGTCTCTTACGACTGACGTTGCGTTCGCGTTTTTTAAAAATATACGATATCTCCTACGACATATGTACAAATCCCGCATTCGCGATTACACGGTGGCAGAAATCAGCAGGTGCATTAAATAACATGCTTCTTAGATAGATAGATATAGAGGCGTATACCGTAAGAATAACAATCGGCAGCGTTCAAGCGCACTCACGTACGATGTAATCACTTTAATTTCGCATAACTTACTATCATCTACCGCGTGACTGCATTGTAGTATATAAATACTATTTGTGTATTTACGGTCCATAACTTGGACGGACAAACACTGCGTTCCTTGCGTACAAACGCTGTTCAATAACATTGCAAAAGTATTCGAGTACGTGAAATTTACCGAAGGATACGTATTACTTTTATCTAATAGCTTTTCACCGATTAAAAGGCCGATGTGAAAGTTGTCGTGTACGCGATTTAAAAAAAAAATCGCTCCATTAGCGACGTATTAATACATTCACCTCTACGTTCATCTGAAGATGATAAAATGCGAGGCAATAGAATTATATTACGTGACTGTAAATAATACTACTGTTTATAACACACGCTCGTTTCCGAGCACATCCGTAAAGGCATTTCTTTTGTAATAATGTATAAATCTCACTGTGTTATTCTTCCCATTCCTCTCGTTCGCGTATAAATAAATAAAAAAAAAGATTGAAGAATATTTTCTCACAATAAAGATATATATTTGAAAGCTGCATATGGAATGTGAATAAATTATATCTAGGAAAATATCATTAAATTATATAATATTATGTGAATAAATTAAAATTTTCGTCTAAACTTTCGTCGAGATTTATTCTTCAAATTATTTTGTCGACTGATTCAATCTTCTAACTCTATTTAATTTTCATTTTCATTCAAAAATTGTGTTACATAACATAAATTAAAATAACTGGATTTTCACTACGTTACAATATATATTGTACATGTGCATGAAAAATTGCACACGCGACTTGTTCTCATTTTCGGTTCTGTCTGCGTTCAAAGTGCATCAGAAGGTTAAAGCTACGCTTCTTAAATAATGTAATCAACTGCGGGAGCGTAAGTGTAAATTACTGATAAGAACGAGCGGAGCATTTGAGATGTCGAGAGAAATCGGCATCTGGGACGATAAAATATCTCGGGTAGATGATTACTAAATCATTTCCCTCGTTGGATTATCATCCTGTACGATTAATTGACTCGATATTTGTAAGCCCCGCGAGTTTCTTACATTATGTATTGGATCGGTAGGCAGTTCCGTGTAGATCACTCGCATTTACATACCTAGCGCGAACGTTTCAACCCTAAGCCGTCACTTCGCACCTGCGAGAACCTCGCCGATCGATGCGTCCGTGACTCCGATATATGCAATTTCTTCTCCCTCCCCTCCCAGTGGAATGTAAAACGTTCGACTATTTCGTACTGAGCAATTTATTTGTTAATACGAAAATAAATCTTGTGCGTTCCGGCACTCGATCTTTGCTACGAAGGAAACCACCACTAAACTCGTATGTTAAACACATTTCCTGATCGAATCAATCGTCTCGGAAAAAAAGGACGTTTTCGAAAATTCTTATTTCTTAGGAAATTGTGAAGAGCATGTACATCGATACAATTGTATGAAGCCGCTCTGTCATTAACTTATTATGTTATCGCTCCTTTATTAATAGCCGCTATGCAGCTGTTTGTTACATGACGCGCGCCTAGCATACTTACTTATACCGCAGTAAAATATTTTAATTCGTTATCCTCCTCTCTCATTCTTTAAATCAGCTGTTTCTCAATGTACCATTTCTCATTTCAATTGATATGTATCTATTTCATTATCATTTCATGTTCTTTCTTACTTGATATCTATTTGTTCATCTCTATTATTACTTATTTTCAATACCCATCTATAATTCTTCTGTACAGAATATATACTCGAAGATACGTACGCACATATACATATATGTTCATGTTTTATATATGTATATGTACAGCATTAGGTTAATTCTAATTGTAAGGGTTACTCTATTAGCATTGTCTAATAAACTAATAGTTGTTTTTATATTGATATTACTTGTATTATTAATATTATTATTGTATTTTTTTCTTAATATTCTTATTTTGTTTTAGGTTTTATCTTCATGTGTATGTGAAGATAAAATCGAATAATTTATTTGAATTCTAATATCTGTCATAGAAGATTTAAAGTGGAATCATTGACTGCACCCATTAGTATGCATCTTTCTGTTACATTTCTATTATATTTCTTTACATTTCTTTACATGTTACAATTATTATTATCAAAAAAAGTTTACATTATTATTACTTAAAAACAGATCAGGTACAATGAAAATATTCTATCAATATTTTTTAACGAATGATCTTTTCCGAAATGAATGATTCAATCATCGGGATTCTATGTGTTTCCCTATGTCCACCCTTGAAATCATCCCCTCGTCGAACGCGTTTATTTACTCCAGGTCCGTCCGATATCCTTCATTTCTCGGATCTCCGAGATGTCGACGGCGGTAGGATTGAGCAGCTTCTTGGCTGCGTTATGCTTGCGCTGCATGTCGTAGCCTCCGATCTGGCCGTTCTCCAGGGGCTCGTTAAGGGCGTGCGTCGCAGCGTTGGCGGCATTGGCGGCGGTACGTTCGAGACAGAAGTGCCGACACGATAATATTACGACGAACAGGCCGAATAGAAGCCCGAGGACGTCGCCGATGAGAACGTCCCACCAATGATGCCGGTTGTCGCCCACTCTGGTTATCGAGCATGTAACGGCCCACATACTCGTCAGGCACTGCAGCCACGGTTTCAGAAACAACATCCGATTCGGCATACGGTTCTGTAGATACCACTGTGTACGATGCGACAAAAGACGAACAAACGGAACTCTCTATTATGTATTTTCACGATAATTTCTATTTTCTAATTATTTTGACAATATTTTTATCCGATGGCGAGAAAAGAATGTGAGAGGGAACAGATGCGTAATATACTTTGACTAAAATTCTCAATCTTCCAATTTTTTTCTTATTTTGAAATGAGTTACGTATTTTCGAGAATTTATTTCGCAACTTTCTC
This sequence comes from Atta colombica, assembly GCF_001594045.1. Lineage (NCBI taxonomy): Eukaryota > Metazoa > Arthropoda > Insecta > Hymenoptera > Formicidae > Atta > Atta colombica. Next base: position 127,679 of record NW_017259576.1, on the reverse strand, counting down.
ATATTCATCTATCTGTCTCGCGGGTCCGTGAAAATCGATATGCCGCCGATAGATTTTTTTTGCAAATTCTTTTCCGTCGCTTAGATACTGACTACCGATATTAGACCGGAAGTACTCGATGCTGATATCGCAGTTCTCTATATTGCCAACAAGCTGCTGAACTTTACGGATAAACTAGTGGGATGTTCTATTTTCTTTCTCAATTTTATATTATAAAAAATAGTTTGTCAAGTTTTTATGTTGTAAAAGAGAATTTTCTTACCACCAAGAAGATGCTCGTGTAAACGGAGAGAGCGGCATGACCGGAGGGAAAGGATTTTTTTGAATCGTTGATGAACCAGGTGGAAACCTCGGTATTCGTGCATGTGTAAGAAATGATGTATCTGCAAAGAAAATACAAGAATGTCACTATTTTTGTTATTTTCCAGTCACATTAGATACAGATTGATAAAATTTAAAGCAAATATTTTGAAATATTCTAAGCAAAATTCCAATATAGTTTTTATCGTTATAATTTTACTTAAATAATAATATAGACAAATGAATACTTTATTCTAGAAGGATACAAGACCAGGTATAAACTGACAGCAAAATGGCATTATAGAACTCTATATAACCGACCGTATGTAGCTTTACCTTCCTCGCGATTGATAAATATATCTCCTACGGTTAACTACTCTTTTTTTTATATAAAATTCTGATATAAAGAAAGGATATAAAAAAGCGCGTAGCGATTCGTCTTGCGATAAGAACATAAATAATAAGCTCTTTGTGTTTTATCTCTCAGCATTGCTGAGAACCTACGCAATTATATGTAGGTGCTTGGCATGCGTATCTCCTTTTCTTTCCGGAATCCATATAGTATACAGACCCACGAATACGCCATTCGCGTATCAGGCTACCTACATGTTGATGACATAAAAGTCGACCGGATTGCGCCTAAGTAGCAAGCCAACCGGGACAAAGAAAGAAAAGGTCGGTGCTTACTCATTGGTGCAGTTGGCCGCCTCGCGCGGTTTGCACGTGTCGAGAAAGTGTGGCCGCGGCTCACCGATTATGACTTTCATAGCTTCGCAGAGGAGTGTAAGCGTTAAAATCCCCGCAGCGTAATGTCCGTACCAGCGCCAGATTAGTTTACTCCGGGTGCCATAATATGACGCGTCTTCGTAACTGTCAGCAGAATAGTAAATATATTCTGCGATCCATATCTGAAACCGACCAAAAAGGATCTTTATAAAATGTGACTCTCGACGCTTCCTACTACTCTTATTTCAATAAAGCCGAATCGAGAAAAAAAAAGATTGTGAATCTTCTTTTCTTCACAAGTTGAAGTAAATTTTTTTTCATACTGACACTCGAAGAGATCATCAAAATGTATTCATATTCCTTATTCATTAGTTTTCTTATTATTGAATAGCTCACCTTACGTGTTATAATCTTAGTGTTATGATCTGTTGCATCAAACTTTTCAGTTTCAAACAAGAAATAAATCCAAAATTTATGAGCGTTACTCACTTACACTTTAATATCTCAAAAACAAAAAAAAAATAATTATATATGTACAGTCAATCACAGAAAGGTTGCAACACTTTTTCTTCGATGGCTTTCGGAATGCAGTTTACTCACCGAGCGATTGATTCTTATTTATGTGAGCAAGCTGCATTCCGAAAATCCAAAAGGAAGTTGCCTTTTAGTTGCTGACTATATATATAGGATGGTCCTTAAGTATTTTCAAAAATTTTAAGTGATAATTCCTTACATTTTAAGACAGAAACTTTATATTGATTATATGTCCAAAAGTATTTAGTTTCAAAGGTATAAAGTATCAAAATTGAAAAAAATCCGTTTTTTTTTTAATTTAAAAAATTACTTTTTTTCCAAAATTATTTTGATGAAACTTTGTGTATGTTTAACACTTCATTAAAATAGCTCGAATGATTTTTGAAATTTTTGAAAAAAAAAATGAAATTTTTCCTTCAGTTTTCATTTTGTATCTTTAAAACTAATTGTAAGTCATTTCGGTCATATGAAGTTTTCGTCTGGAATTAATATGAGAAAACATTCTTTAAAATCTTTTAGAATACATAAGGAATATCAATACATATAGAATATCATTCTATATATATATACAATCGTTGATATTATAGAGATTGATTTCCGACTTATATAATAAAAAAAATATAAATCATAAGTCATCTGATTTAAGTTAATATTGCATAAAATACGTTCAACTAAAAATATCTTTCGTATAATATAAAGATTTAATATTCATTTTTTTCATAAATTTAGTATAAGATTAGAAGAAGCAAGAATGTGAAAAGGAGTATTTACCACTAGTAAAGGCATGATGACACTGAAGATTAGGATTAAGCCTATAGAGATTGTGTCACCTGTGAATTTGAATGAGATCTTCGGATCATTGCAAAAGAAACCGATCTGCTGGTACGGTTGCACGAGTATTTCCAAGAGCACCAACAGTATGATCACTAAAATGCAATAAATAATCGCAAATTAAAATAGATAGACAATTCACTGATCTTCTCGAATATCAATAAACAATTTCGCGATACAATATTTCCAAAAATACTTATGCGGAAGGAATGATTTTGCTGAAATAGCTAAAAATTTAACTATAGATCTGAAAATAATTTTGTTGGACCATCAAAATAATTATATATAAAATAAATATATTATAATTATAATCAAAATAATTATAATTATATGAAAAACTCAAGCAATGTTACAAATTTGTATATTCTAGCAATCAATTTGAATGTCCTATTAATAAAATATCTAATTATTTTGATAATCTAACAAAATTATTTTTTTATTTGTATCTAGCTAAATTTTTAGATACTTCAGCAAAACTGCTCTTTCTATATAAAAATTAATTTGCAACCTAATCTAATCACGAGTAAGAATATTAATAATTTATATGTTATATGAATATCAAATATATGTTGTGATTATATATTATAATATATTATAATAAATTATCATAAATCGCGTAAATATATCTAAAGTCTACACGTTTACAGAAATTGCATATGATTAAATGCATTATCAAAAAATTTCCTTATGCATTTTAAGAAAATTGATAAAGACAATTACGAAGAAAAATTATGAAGAAAACAAATTATGTTAACAATTATGAAAAAAAGAAATCTGAAATTTCGTGTCCTTTTAACACTCTTAAAGCTTAAAAATTACATCATTTGTAATGGAACATTTCAGTGCATGTTTATATTTTTATAATGACTGTTACTTGTCTTATATTTGTTTATATTTGTATAATGACTGTGTTTTAATAATCTCTCTGATAAAACAACATAGTTCTTCATAAATCAATCTATCTCATAAGAATAATCACGGAATGAATTATCTAATTAATTGCGTAAAGTAAATAAAATTCTTGGAGTGAATAATTGCGTAAACCAAGTCAATGTCGTTCGAATTTCCGTAATCAAAGACATTTTTCTGCATTTTGATTACGTTGGTACGACGTAAATTTTGTTTTTTTAGAGTTCCTTAAATAAAAAAATAATTTGAACATCATCTTGAATATAATGGACGAAACGCTTAATTAAGGTAGAATGAAGTATCTATCTAATTCTAACATACGCAAGATATAAAATGAAATCGAATTTGATTACTTGCATTACTAGAATAATATTAAAAAGCTACTATACATGAAATTAGCAAAGTTAAGCATAAGAATATTTAAACATATAAATATTTTAAATACCCATTAAGTACTTAATAATGATATCATCACGTTATTTAACAAAATATACTTGTATTATTTCATTATCAAAGTTAATTATATCTACATTTAGATACGTTAATTCATATAAAGCAGCCTTTAATGTATGTTAAATATAGTGTGAGAGACAGAATTCTAAGCGATTCGTCAAGCGACCAAGATACATATGTATATCTATCTCATTCCACTTTAAGCAGCAGCTAAAAATGGTGGACCAATCAAAAATGTCTGAACGATGTCCAAACTCTTAGGAACTCCACACAATAAAAGAACAGAGAATAAAAATTTGAACCTATCAGAAATCATGTGTTGTGAAATACACAGTTTCTAATAGGTTGATTCTTATTCTCTGTTCTTTGTTCCCTTTATTGTGCGGAGCTCCTTACTTGAAGAATTTCACGTTTTTTCAAGTTATATATAAAATTGACGACATTTTTTTCAATATACTACGACTATATTGAAAGTCTGTAATTCACGTTACATTCACGTATTACATAGATATACATAGATTACAGATATACATAGATAACACTATAGATTTTTGATATTGTCAGTGCATTTCAAAATGCATCTTAAACAATTGTAATTACGATCAGAAAATTATAATCAAATAACACGCGTGATATGGCAAGTATTTTATCTTCTATGTATACACAGTTAGATACTACAGTTTTTCCTAGTACGTACCAACAATCAAGTGATTGCGACAAGACCATTTAATTAGTCTACATGGCGTCGTTTTCTGTTTCTCAACAACTTTTTCACCTCTTCTATTCTCATTCACGATAGAAGGATTTTTCTTCGCGACGGTGCATCGTCTTTCGGAAAGCGAACGATTGTGCATCTCGTGTGTGAAAAGGAGAAAATGTTTCAACAACACTGCGATACACTGGCTCGTCCGACATTCAATGAGCGTTCTGACGTCTAACCACCACGAGGAACTCGCATGTCACGTTACTATTACGTGATTTAATGCGCATGCGTAGTAGAGATACGCGTGAGATTATTTTTCGATTCGCACGTACTACAAAAAATATTTTGTCCTTTGGAGTAGAAAAAATAGCGGAAAAAAATAAAAGATTGATCTGAGTCTCAGACATTTGCTTAAACTCATCTGCGATTTGTCAATGTATATGTATATGTATGAAATATGATTAATGCAAAATGAAATAAAAAAGTTGCAATCTTACACAATTAAAAAATTTGTTTTAAATTTAACACATTTCTCGTGTTTTAGGTTCAAATTTTTGTATTAATTATAATTGTATTAATAATAACATAAAATGAATATGTTAGAAAATAACACAAACATTGTGCAAAAATTAACAAAAAATATAATTCTTTAACAAATTTAGAAATAAATTGTAGAAACATATTCCTTCAATAAAATTAACATTTACATTAATAATATATGTTAAATTAACATACATTCATCTTTCATTTAATTATTCATTTATTCATTCATTTATATTTTTTAAACTACTACTGTTTTGTATTATTTGTTCACTTATTCACAAATTGGATTATTTGTATTGTATATTCAAACAATTTAAAATAACATAACATCCAAATAACATAATCACATCATGTTAAATTAATATTCGTAATGTTAAAAATTTAATCCAAAAATTTTAATAAGAATCGGTTTTAACACAAATAAGCAATGTTTTTTACTGTGTAATTTTGACGAAAAATTTTTTAGTATATATTTAAAAGATAATATAATATTAATATGATAATAGAGCCATTTTGAGAATAATTTGGATTTCTTATGTTTAAAATTAAAATGAGGCAAAACTATTAGAAGTCGGTTTTGTAATTCATGAACTATTCTTACAATAAACTATATTTAATGTTAAATATAGTTGATAAATTTTAAAAAATATTTGACATTTAGTTATATAATAAAAAAATTATTAAAAATGAAGTCATAAAAAAATTATTTCATCATATAATAAAGAAAAATGTACGTTTCTAGCCTTCATCAACGCAGTAAAAAGGTTGAAAAAAATTGTTAATTTATTGCAACAATTTTTTGATTTATTTATTGTATGATCGAAACGTATATATTTCTTATATGAAGAAATTGGTTTTTATTATATGCTTTTATGCTGCTGATTAAATTGCTAATTTAAAATCTCTTCGAATTTATATATTATTAAATGTCAAGGGATTTGATTCCTATATTGGAATATCTATATTATACATAGGATGAAATCAAATTTAATCAAATTTCAATATATCTAATCATAAATATTAACTCAAGAGTGTGGTCTTAGAATTTTGCTAAAACTCTGAAAGGTGCGTAACGTGCATGTGAATAATATTGATAATATATCTAATCATTTGATAAAGAACAATGCTTTGGTCAATTATCTAAATAATAATACTATAGGATATCATCAATACGTAAGTGCACCTCTAATTTTGTTAAGTCGTTGATGGCACATAATACATCTATTGATTTGCGGTTCACGTTTTTTGTAAAATCTGCAATACTGTAAAATCTATAAATAGGAAAAAAATGACCTAATGTAAAGTATATTGAAATCTTTATGTAAATAGGTAAAAACTTCTAAATAAATAAATAAATAAATAAATAAATCCATTAAAAGTGAAGATGCCTAACACAATTATGATTCAAGTAGGAAATTTGTCATCAAAATACACAAGGAAATGATATCAAATTACTCATTCTGATGTTGATATTTCCACACCGCACAATAAAGGGATTTCCATTATGATTATATTTCAGATTGAAAAGGATTTTTTTATGATATATAATATATTAGCGAAGTGACTAATAATAGTGTGATGTCAATAGATAAGTTATTGTAGAGGTAAATTACTATGCACAAACTCCTTTTCTTTCTTTTTTGTATGAAAATTCATATAGATGATGTATAAGAGTATCAGGAGCGCAGTAAGAACTTAATGGAGTAAGGAGTGCAAGATATAGCTGTACAATGAAATAGAAACAACGCGATCTAAATAAAGGTAATATTGGAATACAAAAAAATATTTTTAGCTAATATTATGTGTGTGTTTATATAGCTGAATCCAATAATTTAATTATTAGTAATCAATAATAAGAAACTAGGCTGATATGTGAATAATACAAATAAACGACAAGCTGAATCTTAGTAATAATATTTTAGCTTAATAATATTTTTATATTTTGAATTTTTTTAAAACACAATTTTAAATAGAGTTGAAATAATAGCACAAATTTAATTAATCAATTTAATAATAATGATACTAAATAAATCTTTTAAATTATTGTAAATAATTATATTTGTTTTAATTATTATAACTTCAATCTTAGAATTCTGCTAAAACTCTGAAATATGTATCAGATTAATAATTAAATTAGATTTCTTAGACGAATACACACATACATCGTACAATGCATATCTACATATGCGATGCATCCTTATAAATTATCGATATAAGAAATAACAAGTAGATATCCACAAAGCAAATTTTGTTTGTAAAAAATCTTATAATTATATAATGTACACGATTATATATGTATTATATAAATAAAAATTGTCAATAATTTGTTTATTTAAATGTCTGTATAAAAATCTTTATCGCAAACATGTAAAAATGAATGAACGGATAATCTTTTTTAAAAAATAAGATAATTTTTTAAAAATCAAATTATTAAGAAATCTTCACAAATGCTTCGAAAAGTGATGATTCTCTATGGATTTGAAACGCATTTTCCAAATGGAAAACTTAATAAATTTTTTTGGCTCCGTCAAGCGCGAGTGCGTCCGCCACGTGTCGCTCATAGCCTTTTTTGTCGTTAGATAAAACGTGAACGTTCGGTGCATAATTCAATTATGGCGCAAAAAAATAATGTACCTCACGCGTCGAATATACCGTGTGGTAATTATGATTTTCGCCTACGTCAAAAAAACGATTGTAACGCTTTAAAGCGTTACAATCGTTCATATTAGTTGCTTTTGCGAGCAATTTATATAAAACATGTTTTATATAAATACATAATATATTATCAATATAAATAAAATATATCTATTTTTACATAATAACATGATATTAAATAACACGTAATAATAGCTACATTGTTTATTAGTTTGTGACTAACTCTTTTATTTTTCATGTAAACTAATTTTTAATTCCAATTTTTTTACAAAGCGCATTAAATTATTATTTGTATTCTATTGAATCGTAAACAGTTATCGCTATAATCGTATTTTAAATGTAAAAAATTAATTAAGTATTAAATTTTATTTGCATTATATAGAATTTCTTATTAACTTGCTATTGAAGATTGAAAGAAATTGCATATCGAGAATTTGTGTCAAATTGTATTAC
>NW_017259576.1:88804-119552 GCF_001594045.1 Atta colombica | reverse complement strand
ATATATATTATATATATTATATATATTATATATATTATATAAAGTGACAGTTCGACAAGCTGAACACACAAATTAATAATTATGAATTTGAATAATTTTATTTATTCAAATATTTATATTTCGCAGAATCTTCCTCAACAATTATAATTGTTTAAAGACAAATTTAACAAATTATTTTATTCATTTTTTTTCTTGGAAAAAATTTCTTTTCTGCGCATTTTATATTTTCACCTAAAATAATCAAATACATCCTTATAAGTATAATTAGATTTCAAGGTTAAAATTTTTTTTATAAACGGTAATTAAGTTTTTATAACGACCAATAAAATTAATCCTTTGCGATTCGCTGAGAGCATAATGCCGTGATTCGAATTTCAACGTTCCGGTCTATCAACAACACATATCATAAAAACATATATTATATAAAAACATTAATCTTATCGACAAATACATACTATTATTACATGCAGTTGTTAATAAATAAAAAATAAAGAAGCATATTGAGTGGAAACTAAAGCGCTATGAACTTCAAAATTTGAAAACTTAAGAATCTCTACTCTCAAAAGATCACTAGATATATGTTTCGAGTTTCTGTGAGTTTGATCATTTTTTTTTACACATAGATAACTATGAGTTGGACAAAACTTTCTTCTCATTTTGTAGGTCTGTCATGCATGTATCCAGAAACATTTGTCAAAATTTTTTAACATGAAAGCTAAATTATTATTTAAAAATATTCCTAAGTTTTTTTGTTACTGAATTATCGAGGATTAAATAAAAGGAACATTTTGATATTATTACTCATAATTTCGTTAACAGTTAGAATTAAAATTATTTCATAATTGTATAGGCTATAGTAAAGTAAATCAACTATTACGACGCAAGTTGTATTTACATTAAATTTAATGTACTAGTTTTAATATTAATAAACTTATGTCTCGCATAACAACTTGCGTCGGCTCTTTATTAATAATTGAAATATTAGAATGTTTTATTGAATTTATGCATTACATTATGAATTACATAAGAAGATAAAAAGCAAGTTAAGAGTATAAAAGTCAGTATTAAGGAGATCCTAAAACAAACTCCGATCAAATCACCAGAGGTCGCCACACATCGCACATTGACATGTCTTTTTATATTATCATATCAATATCTCATGCACCTATAATACACGTAGTCACACATACGTATCAATTTTGTATAACAAATTCGCCGCGATAAAGCGTCTAAGTCTAATTCTAAGAACTCGATGTTGTTTGTTCGTGTAAACTACGTGTCTGGAAACCACTATTTCGTACGTACAGTTGCAAAATTTTTTAACATGAAAGCTAAATTATTATTTAAAAATATTCCTAAGTTTTTTTGTTACTGAATTATCGAGGATTAAATAAAATATCAAGCAAATATTATCATGACTTGACAGCTGAGATGTTAAAAAATACTAAAAAATATATCAATTTTGAAATTTTTCATTCTCGACATAGATTTCACTTTCCAGTGTATTAATGCGTATACTTTAATCCTGGAAAAGGACTTTCGAATCGATGAAAGAGAAAAAAAATATTTCTTATACAAAAATTATACGTGCTTACGTAAAAGGAGGCTTTAGGATCCCCTTAACTATATCAATATCAATATATGCTTATTATATGCAAATATATCTGGAGACACGGTCTCGACATTAAGCATTGGCGCGAGATAAAAGCACTGTTGTTTATCATCTTCGTGATAAACAACATGCCTATTAATCTGTAAATACATGTACATTTTAAGTTAATATAAGTAAAAAATTGCTAAGTCTCTAAACTTTCGCATAAATCAATGGCAAATTTTTATTCTTCTATTAAATACATATAATTTGCTATATTTATAATTTTTTATATTATCATGGTATAATAGAAAATGATATACCGTAATTTTAATGTAATGTTATAATTTTTTTTTAAATCTATCAAGAATCAACAATAAATATTTAAATTTTGCGTGACGTTGATGACGAATTCATTTAAAATTCTTAGAAACAATTTAACAAAGTTATATGATCTTCTAACACGAAACTGATGATTTTCTTATTCAGTCTAGATAAATCTGACTCACCTTATCAAGTTAGCAAATATTCAGCATCACTGTGAGCAAACAAAATTCGTCAAAAATTCTATGAAGATCGAATAAATCATATTATGTTATACGCGAATATAATTTATTTTTGTGTTAAGTTTAAAAGTCAAGTCAATTATTAAATTACCAAGATAATTATATGTTTGAATAATTCAAATAAATCTGAATATATACATATAAATAATATAATCTTTTTTATATAAATAGAATTATTTTTTATATGAAGATGAAACTTATCAGATTGCTCGTAGCGAATAAGTTATATATTCGATCAAGCTTCAGTTATTGCGTTTTAAATACATAACAGTAATCGACATGTAGTGTCGACATATCTCAATAAAATATATTTAAAATTTACATAGAAATATTATTAAACAAGCATCAAGATCCAGTCTTAATATATGGCGCTTCTTTATTTATTTGATTTATTCATATAGCGGTATAGTGTTTTATTAAGTTATCTTCGATCAGAAGCAGATGAAAACTCAATCGAAAACCTGATCAAATTTCTTTGTTTTCTTTAAGATATATCTCCGAAATCATGATAGCCTTGATCTTTTGCATTTCGTGGCACTATTACTACCATATATAACAAGATGAATGAGACGAGCAAATTACGGAGATTAAGTGCCCTTTGTCACACTTTCGCGATGCGGGATGTCTCATCGCGGCGGAAAGAAAAACGAGTAGACAAGTAAGGAATTGCAACGTGTAGCGTGATTCATTCCTAATGTATTTCAACGTGTAACCATGTCAAGAAATGGTAAAATGCGTCAACTTATACACCATTGAAAATATTCTTTTAAAAATTTGATCATGCATGGTATATTTATGTGATCAACTGCAACTTCGAAATTACCAAAGTATAAAAATACTACAATTTTATTAATTTTTTATCTACAAGTACTATTACAATATTATTACAAACTGTTCTAATAATTATTATATTTTAACGATCATAAGTATGTATTTTATATTTCATAATACATTATTTTACTATATTTATTACTTTATTTTATTGTATTTTTTTACATAATACGTATTCGGAAAGATTACTCTTTGCTCGATTGATGTTTAAAGAATTATGATTTCAGTACGTATAATAATATATTTGTATCTTCGCGAATCTAATGTGCCGATATATAATGACCGTTAAATCATCGCATAATCTAGCATCGGCTTCGTGATGGATGGACCGGACATTGTTTCAACTTCCACATGATCCGGTTAGTTCAGCGTCGTACGTGCACATTTATGCCCCTAGAACGATCCCTAAACTCAAATTAGCCTTGAATTCTCCTTAATCTGAGTCTAACTAACTGTGTGTCACGCTCACTGCATATGTGCGAGCAAGAGAAGAACGGGCGATGAGTGGCACACATCTGTACGATACAAACGTTGCGGGGGAGAACATAACACCCACTAGTAACATACACGGCTGCGCCGTAATCGTTTAAAAGGTTAAAGCCCTGTTTGATACTTCGGAATATATATTTTTTCTCTTTCTTCTTCTTTTCATTTTTCTCCTGCAAACATCTGTGTAGAGCTTTATCCAGAACATATGATTGGAACAGCACGAGGGTAGAGAAGAGCATAACAAAATTCAATCATTATCAAAAGTAACATTGATTAAAAATTTAACTATTATTTGTTTATGTAAATGAATTTGATTCTTATCAAATTAAAATCAAATTAAAATTGAATAAGTTTAATTTAAAATAATTCTACATACGTAGAAAGAAAATTTAATTTATATTTAATGCAAAAAAAAGTTTATTCAAGATTCATTTTTTTACTTTGGATACTTTTTTGCAATTTTCCACTGGTCATGATGTCATTTTGTCAAGAGAGATGTATTTTAATTTTACGAATAAAGATAAAATACAATAAATCTCAATAAGTACGTAGGAAAATGTCCAACTTTGATTACAACGCGTTCGAAACAGATACTATACTTCATCATGTATGGTACTTCTCAAATGCTCTTACTACATACAAGAGAAATTCTCTGTATATTAAATAACATTCGTACGCTTGTATTGTCGCATATATACGGTGCTTAGAAGCGAGTAGATCGTACAGCTCATTGCTATAATTACGCGACAGATGCACAGGAGAATTTAAAGCGACAAGCTCGTAAAAATTCTAATTAAACACCCGTCTGTAATGTATTGCATTGCACAAAGCGGCACACCCGTAAAAATTCTAGTCAAACATTCATCCGTAATATTGCATTACACAGTTCGTGGTTTCCCTGTCAGGCTTCATTACACGCGTGGTTTCACCCTCGGCGAATGCGCTTCCATGCAAAAGACTGCACTCGTACCGCATAAGCGACAGAAAGGAAAACGAAGGGAAAAAAAGACAAGTACCTCGGTTGGAATCCAATTCTCACGTTTCTATGTCTGTTATTCATCTGATCGTATCGAATAACGATTGATTAGAAATGACTGAAAGTTAATCTCAACGGATGCAAAAGCTTTAATTCTCTTCTTATTAATGTGATGTATAAAATTATATTAATTGAATATATTTAACAAAAAATATAAGTAATGTGAGACAAATAGATTCAATTTTCCATTTTTTATAAAAGTATTATGAATTTCAATATATATGCAGTCAAAAAAATAAATTTTTAGATAAAGTTGAACAACATAAAGCGATAATAAGATTGTATTATTAGTATACTTACATCTTATTTAAGTTTTCTATTTCAACTTCTCTTTGTTTATACATAAGTATACGATATCTTTTGCTGTTTTTTCAATCAAGAAAAAAGTTATTTTACAATTTCACAAACGAGATAGTTGTCAGTGAGAACACTAGCGATTAAATTAATTATAGCGTGCTAGTTTCCGCGAAATTCCGCACTTTTAGCCGTTCAGGAAGAATGCGCGGTATGTACTTCCGACTATTCACGGTTTACTTGCTAATGCAATAAAGTCAGTCCCGTCAGTTAACACATAAGCTAACACTTCCTCTCATCAGGCGTAAAGACATACACATTCGCTACGAATATTTATGGGGCTAATAAAAGCCATGCTGCACTCAATTAGCAAAATGGGCTTTAAATACTAGATTCGGCAAATTGGTTATTATAGACGTTACTGGAGTAGATAATGTGACTTGCATCGAGGAAGTAAAATTTTAATTTGATAATTCAATTCTCTGATCTTTTTCAATCATGAGAAAGGATATATCTGATAAAAAGACAACAATAGCGAATCTTTTTGAAAGAAAAATTCTGTCAGCTATAGATTTATAGCAAAACTGTAAAGTGAAAAATCTGAAAGTTATTAAATATGTACGTGCGAATAATCCTCGAACTCATTTTATAGAATTTTAATACAAAATATCGAAAAAAATAAGACTAAACGAAAACTAAAATATTACATAGATCGATATAAATGCGAGAAAAATAATTAATGTTTTTTATTATATCAAATTTGTAAAGTTGTGAAATCAATATCGTATTTGCAGAATTTTATTATAATCAGATAATTTTTATTCTTCCTAAAAGATCTAAAATAGAACAGCAAAATTCGAGAAAAATTGTTAAAGTTAAAATCAGAAAATAAGAGAGGGGAGAGAGAGAGAGAGAGAGAGAGAGAGAGAGAGAGAGAGAGAGAGAGAGAGAGAGAGACGAGCCAATTTTATATTTTAACGAACGATACGTTAACGAAAATTACATTATGACTTTTTATTATTTCAATTAAAATTTATTTAAATTGTAATATTTTCCTAAATCATCTCTTCCATCTTTTCTATCATTTCGGATTCCTGTTTTTTACATTCTTTTTGGAACATATCAAGAACTCTCATACATTTCAAGGAAAAACTGGGGAATTTATTGATTGCAAACTTTAAAAAATGGAATAGTACTTAGATTATAGAGATTAAATTCAAAAGCGTACATAAGTATTCTTGAAACTTACTTGATAACGCCAAAGCCAGATCTACGTATAACCAGCGTAATCTTTTGCAGATACTCATGATTTTTTCGGATACAGTAGGAGACGTTGTTTCGTTATTGGTGTTCTCCACTGTTTCCTCCTCCAACGTTATGGTACTACACCTCGTCAATTGTTCTGTGGAAGAACTCTGAAGAAAAAAAAAATTTGTCAAAAGCTTGAAATGGAATGAAACCATGATCATATGGAAATAGCTAGACGGAAGTCTAAGATAAAGAAGGTCTAAGATATCTCTTTTATCAAGGTATCAAGGGAATGAAATCTAAGGGAAAAAAAATCTATCGTGACTATCTTGGCTGATTAGTCTAAGGCACGTAGCACTGTTCATGAATAGTTATGAGTTTTCGTCTCATTATCCATCGTTGCCTTTTGGTTGATCACTATTCTTCTTTTTTCTTGAGCTTTAACTCCACAGCGTTATTATGTTCCGATAAAGTACTTCATATGACCATAAAGCAAACACATACCATTTGAGATGTGTACAAAAAAATGTGTATACAAAAAATATTAAATGCGAAACGCACACAATGATATTAATTATAATTCTGTTCCAAAATATAGTTCGTATTATATTTTATTACAAAGTATCTAAAATTCGCGAATCAAAATACTAAGATACCTGAACTGAATAAGACCCTCCTAATTTATTGTATTTTTTTTTTAATTCTATTTATAAGGATATTGAAATAATCTAAGTGAGACTCAAATCTTCATTTCATTCATTTTCAAAAATAAAATATATTGTTTATATAAAATATGTGTAAGTAAACGAAAAAAAATTTTGTTAAACTCTGACATTGGATCTATATGCATATGAATTAATAAGACCCAAATTAAAAATAACAAAGAAAGTAAACATTTTCTTTCTAAATCAGTTTTAAAATGATTATTAATCATAAAAAGGAAATTCCTTAGGACTTACTCTATTCTCAAATATTACAATTACGTTTAATTTTGTTTGTAATTAATTCTTTAATCTTTGGAAATTTTTAGCAATTTGAATGCAAATTTGATTTCTTAAAAGGTAGCAGCATTGAAAATCGATGTAAACTCCACACATAACAAATAATAATAGCTATAATAAAAATCACATAAGTGGCCCTTATTTAATAAGTACATCATTTTAAAAAATACTTATATTTATTTAAAAAAATTTATTTAAAAACATGGGAGAAGCTGACTGATAGCTTACTTAGTCCCTTCCCCCCTTCTCACAAAATATTTATTTAGTTAAACGAAGTGAAGGCAAAATTTTTTTTGCGGATTTTGAGAGCGTATAAATAGCGCATTATTATATAATTTATTCATTAAGATTTAATTAAGTGGGAAGATCAGCTAGATAGACCAGTAAATGCCTTAAGCAGGATGTAGCGCAAAAATTGAAATTATGTAAACATGAAAGCGTATAAATAGCGCATTATTACATATTTACATACATAATTTATATTACATACATAATATTAGGTGTGGGAAAAAGTTCGTGGCGTTTTTTTAATGCCATCTAATGGGAAAAACGCCTTTTTCCCATACCTAATATTACATACATAATTTACAATATTCATTAAGTACAAAAACAAAAGCCAAGATCGAGCAAAATTGAATGTTTTACACAATATATTCTTATATTAAATTAATTTATTTCAGATATGATTGAGAACCGAAAAACTTTCGATTTCGATACAATCATTCTGAAACACTAATAATCCTAATTATTAGAATAGAAATAATTAGAATAGAAAGAAAGAAAATAAGAAACTTATTGCGAAAAATATTACTTCAGTATTCAAATCTGGGACCTCTCAACTTTCCGAGAAGAGTGTCTTAGCCTACTTTCTTTCTATTCTAAATTAAACATCTTTAATGTTTAAAAAATAGGGACAAGAATAAAACACATTTCTTTTTACGGTGTACATATAAATAGTAAGTAGTTATATCATATAAATAATAATAAAATCATATATTTTTCATCAGAAAATAAATGAATAAATAAAAAGAAGGAAATAATACAGCACACAAAATTTAATTTGATCTGGAGATTAGGCCATGATATTCTTATGTATTTTATTTATTTTTTTGACACTTTGAAACCGAATCGGATCAAAGTGCCTAAATTACTCCATCAAGTCACAATTTTTTTATCATCGGAAAATAATTCAAAATTTTCCAGTATTCTTAGAGTCATTTATGATTTAGTTTTTAATATACAAGCTGAAGTAAACGAGAGAAAGTAAGTTCAATGATAATGCAAGCTTATAAAGTTGATATGCAAGTTAGTATATTAAGTATATTCGAAAATCGAGCTCTCTCTTCGAACTGTCGAGAAAACAAATATTGTGACGTGATGGAGAAATTTGGACATCAGATTCGGTTTTAGAACGTCAAAATATATAAGAATATCATTTTCTATAAATCAAAAATTTTTTGTATGTTTGTGTAATTAATAAATTTTTCGATTTAATTGAAGAGTTATTATTTCATTTTTAATTTTCATTATTAATTTTAATCCTTTTAATTTTATACATCTTTGATTCCTCTTTGGAATCAAAGGCTGCATTCCGTTATTCATATGCGAGTACTGAAAATCTATAGTACATGTAATGTGAACTATAAATTTTCAGTACTCGCAGTGAATAATGGAATGCAACTTAAAGAGGAATCGAATATATATATTGTATATAAAATTTAAAAAATTAAAATTATTATAAGTAACTCGTAATGAAGAATATACATCACACTTGATAAAAACTATTCAAATCTTATTTACATCTACTTTTGATATATAAATTAATAACATAGTAACGATACATTATAAATTCCGATTATCATAAATTCATTTTATTTGTTACTAATTCGTAAAAAATATTACTTGTAACATACGGTGTTATGCTGATGTTACACACAATCTTTTGTCTAATGTTTATGAGGCACATACCCGATCACTATCGATGCCATTTACGAACAGATAATCGTAATCCATAATTATATATGTATAATCAGTCTTTATCTCAAAAATTTGTTCAGAATAGCAAGTATTCTGTTATAATTTTTTTTCAAGAATTTTCTTGCTGATATTTTGAATTTTGAGATCTGTGTGATATAACATTGTGTACTCTATAACATATAATACACTATATCTTGAAATATTTTAGTATATTACTCAGTATACTACTTAAATGAGAGAACAAATTGATCAACCGACTTGATTACGATTTATTATAATAATATATACGTCAAATAAACTGTGTTACGTTTATGTGACTTCATCAAAGTCCAAAAGATAGGGTGAATTTTTTAATAATGCGCGCGTCGACGGATTAGGTAACGTGATATACGAGTGTTGTTACATACCAATTCGCGATATACGGTCGCATCGGTTTTCCACCGCAAGCCACAGACACGCGAGATACAAGCGGGTTATTCTTTTTTTTTTAATAGCGGTGCGTATTTCGTAAAGTGATCTCCTGTTTTGAGAACACAACTTAATCGAATTACGCTTTGTCGAAAAACATAAAGCAGCTTTCATTAAGGACAAGAACAACAGAAATAATGTAAGCAATAAGACGTAAGCAATAAGAAAGATAAAGTGAGACTAGATAATTATAATATTAAGTAATAATATTGTAGTAATTATGTAATAATATTTATGTTTTTCTATGTATCGTGATATTTAATCATATCATATCTGTAGTGTTATGATAGGAACGATGATAATTATTTTATCATAGCTTCCCAGTAAACAAGAATAAATTCAAATGAATTCATTTCAACATTTTCGAATTCGCGCTTCTGATTTTTCGAATCCATTTGAATCCATAAATATATTTAAATTCAACATGATGAATAGCTCTTTCGTATTTTAATTCATTTTTCGTATTTAATTCATTTCAATAAAAAAATAGTATAATACTAAGATGGATATATCTAAATTCAATATAATGAATATTTTATTTCGTACTGTAATTTATTTCAATCAAAAAATAATATATGTGGACATGAATCGTCCAAATTCAACATGATGAATAGCACATTTTGTTTTTCTATTCATTTGTGTGCAAAAATGCTTATCTAAATAAGTTAGCCATGAATATATCAATTCAAAAAATCTAAATAAGAACTATCTCATTTAAATTCACTTCAATTAAAAAAAATTCTATGCGTAATTTGCAAGCTGAATACAGCATCTATATTTGAAATTATTTGCATCATTGAAAATTACAAATTGAAGTTACAAATTGATAATTTAGTTACATGTCTCGAGAACGCAAATCGCTCACAAAGAATTTGAATGCGTATTCTATCGCTTTCTAAGATATGTTCGCTTCTATCCTGATCTGATCGCCAACCGTATGTTCGTTTATTGCATCTGCATTGAAAGTTACGTTATCGTGGCTGTGATATAGATTTCCTAACCTAAATAGTCGCCAATTTTAATATTTTAATTCAGAATGACACTTTTTTTCTGTCAAATCTTTATTTTTACGTGAAAATGCTTCGATCGGGTACATTTTTATCGAGATTTGAAGTAGGCGTTATTCTTAACATTTACCTTCAATCCATTTCAATACACGCAATTAATTAAGAAAATATGTATTTTAATCTTTTTTTATTCATTACAAAGTATACATACTATTCATGTTCGTGAACAGAAACAAATTTATGCCCTCAGATATTAATTCATTTCAATTCATTTCAATTCAGCTCCGAACTCTAAAGCGCGAACTCGGAAAATTAAAATGAATTGCAATTTTTTAATTCATTTCAATCCATTCTCGTTTACTGGGTTGCATATTAAAATTTATTAATCGCTATTTTAAAAAAATAATATTTTTATCGCTAATAGATTAACAGATAAACGTTAGGAATTTTATTACACTGCTTAAACGACCAACAGGAACCAACCTCTTAACTGCAGCTTCTAGCCGCCCTTGGCATACTTATCGCCCCCAAACATTAAGCTTTGTTATATCTAATGCGATCATGAAGTGATAAGTTTACCGTATTATCTGCATTAACAAATACTGGTACGATTCTGGTACGATTATTTTTTTTAGCATGAGAAAACTATAAACTTTGGGAATATAAATCGAAAATTTTAGCAATATTTTAAATATAGTATAAATTTTATAAAAATGGAAAAACAAAAAAGGATGTCACAACGCAAGATATTGGTAGCGAATATTTAGATTTATTATATTTAAATTTAATAGATTCACAAATTAAAAATATACATTTCGGGCTTAATTAATCTTCAGTATATCATATATAAGAAATTTATTTTTCGCGAAGTATCTAAAATCTGAGTCTTATAATCATTATATGTTATAATCTATACTGTTAAAAAGATAATTATGTAAAAATGTTCGTTAAAATATTTCTACGATCTAAAGTAAATTAGGAAATCTAATGATAGTTCAAAGTGTGTCGAAATTAAATTTGTTATAAGATCCAGTGGAATTTATTTTTTTTTAAAGTCCAATAGTCCAATGAATTCTTAATCGATTATTGGTTACAAAATTTCCAGATTCTGTGAGCACAATCAATTTCTTAATTATTTACAATAATTTGTGAATTCATAATTGAATTCTTCTTCATATAAATTCATATAAAAAAATTATACCTGTGTCACAGTAAACTTCTATGAAATAACTTCAAATAGTGGATGACTATAATAACTCTCTTCTCGTTAAGATATTATGTTATGATATAAATTCTTTTCATGGCAGTCTTATATACTCGATTTGTGGAGAAGATCAAGGAGAGGGTAATCTTGAACTATGTGGGAGAAGTTGATATTAAGTAAAGAAATGTTTCTGGTAATCGGTCTGTATCGCTTCGCTCGCTAAAAAATATTTCATGCATGACTGCATGTATAAATATGTACAAATATACATAATACGCATAAATATTCATAAACATATATAATTATTCCATATTTATTTAAGGTTGTGAATATTATATTAAATTTAAATATAAAATATTCGCTATCAATCTTGCATGTTGATCTCCCTTTGTTTTTCTATTTTAATTTTAAATCATTTATTTATATAAATTTATATTAAATAGTATATTAAATTATATATATTATATTAAATAATATAAAAAATTAAATAATATATTTTATCTGTACATAATTTTAACAATATAATAGACTATTGATGCAGATTTATCAAAATACTTATTGTTAGCATGCACCTACGAGAATGCCTACGTTAACATGCTTATAAATACACGTAGGTTAATAACGTTTAATTGTACTTTTTAAATTTCGATAGACAATGAAACGTTCATATACAAAAAAGGTAGATACTTTTAGTAGGACGCGCGTGGAAAAGATGAAAAATACAATTCATTATATGTACGAATGAATCATCATCGTTCTCAAAGAATAGAATTAATCTTGAATTTTCTATCACCTACATCGCAAAGAAATTATTTCGACCACCTGTTGGATCCGCAGCTTTCTTTTACAGCCTATCTCGTTCGTGCAACTAGTAAATCATTCCAACTTTAGATCATTTTCTTCTACTCCTTGACGTAAAACAGAGTTCGTAAGTCGCGATGCATTCTCTTCCACTCTTCCGGTGGAAAGAAAGAAATAATACGTAGGTTGTGGCTATACAATGCTTTAACTAGTAGTGGTAATAATTGCAATAGCGAGTAGGACTAAGCCAATCTCTAAATCTAAATCTAAAGAAGTTCTTCATGATTCCTCGCTGATTCTTGAGGTTGAGTCAGTTCAGAATAATGCACTATACTTATGAAACTTATCCTCAGCTCTATAAAGCTAGCAGAACCAAATCAGTAGAATAAAATTGGATCTATCGAAATTTTTGTACTAAATTGTATCATTAATGATAATTTTGTATCATGTGCCATTTTGAAAAAAATCATGGCGGTGCTAGCTTAATATTAAACTGACCAAATTCAAAATAAAAGAAAAATAATATCAGAAATCATATATAGGATTGAATTTGTGCTACCACCAAAACAATTTTATATTATATGTCATTCCCAAGAAAATAGGCACTGCTAATTTATTGTAATATTTAAGCTGGCAGGACCACTAAAAAAATACAAAAATTAACACAGCTGAATTTGTACTAATTTGTATTAAAAGTAAGTTAATACTTTACATGTTTCCTCTTTAAAATGACTTTATTAGTATATACTTACAATCTATGAGGCATTCCATCAAATCAATAAACTTTGAAACATTATCATTTTATTTTTTTTAAATCTCTAACGTATTACTACAGATAAAAACATGAAACACATGTTTCGAGAAAAAAAAATAAGACGATATTTCAAAAGTACCCGGTTTGACGTGGAATGCCTCATAGATTGTAAGTATAGTTTGTTTAAGTAAGAATGTAACAGGCCTATCTGAAAAAAAATGGCTTTGAATTTTGTATTGATTATTCAGTAGAATTATAGCCAAAATACATTTATATTAATAAGGAGTCTAATCGCCAGCAGCGTCTCATAATAAATCTCCGAGGCATACTTTCCACTAAAGAAATCGCATATTCACTTCTAGATTCGTCGAATTTTGCTTTGAAGTTGATGTCGATTTTCTACGAAGTTTTCTCTTGATGAGTAATCACACATTTTCAATGGGATTCGTATCGGATGATTGTGAAGGCCAGTGGAGTATCTCGATGTCATTTCTCTCTTTCCAGAGCCGATTTCAATGTTTGGGATTATTATTCTTCTAGAGTAACCAATCTTTAGCTTTACTGATAAATCAGCGTTAGACAGACGGAATCAAAGTTTTTTGGTATATTTTTTCAGCATTCAGGTTGACAAAAAAAAGATAAAGTCTTCGAATCTGTGTTTTTTCATCTTTATACGTCCTATTCTACATAATCGATAATTCTCAGCAATTGAGTTTGCATAAGTGAGTTTTAAGAGTCTCATAAGAAGACCAAAAAATTTTGTTTTATTTGATAAGAATTGATTGTTTAACATTTAGATTGTTTGTTGGCCTCCAAGCAGATTGGGCTTCTGGTCTAAACAGTTGTCGATTTTTTATCTAAAGTAAAGAGTACGCCAACAGTCTGTTCAGTCATCTGGGTTCATCTGAGTCCGCAATTTTGCCAGCCTACCCGCCACTTCATTGCCGAATGTAATGCTTTGATTAATTTTACTCGGAGATTATACCACCCTCGCTTAATATACAAAGCGTTTCATAAAATACATGAAATCTCAAAAATCGTTTTCAGTGAAAAAATCAGAGAGTGATATCTTTCTTGAATTTCTTGAATCTTCAACTATAATATAATGCTTATACAATTTCTGCATTAAATTAAGTTCAATTTGAAGTTCATCTAAAAATCCATATTTTTATTATATACATATACGATATAATATGACTTTCAATTTTTCAAATTCTAATCAAAATGTTAATTCTAAGAAAAAGAAACTGTTTTTAACTTATATTTTAGTTGTGTTCCTTTAATAAGATATAATGCATAGCAAAAAAATGTGCTACTCACACGAATGAATGTACCGTGTGATAATTACGATTTTCCTACGTCAAAAAAACGATTGTAACGCTTTAAAGTGTTCATATTACTTGCTTTTACGAGCAATTTAAAACATATTTTATGTCACAATATATTATCAACATAAATAAAATATAGTTTTTACATAATATGACATTAAATAATAATAATACGTAATAATCGCTGCATTGTTTATTAATTTATGATTAACTCTTTTATTTTTTATCTAATTTTTAATTCCAATTTTTTTACAAAGCGCATTAAATTATTATTTGCATTCCATTGAATCGTTATTATCGTTATGATTGTATTTTAAATGTAAAAAATTAATTAAGTATTAAATTAAGTATTAAATTAAATATTAAATTTTATTTACGTTATATAGAATTTCTTATTATTGAAGAATAAAAGAAATTTCAATATGCTTATCAAGACTTTGTGCCAAATTGTAAATATTGTGCAAATTATTTATGACATTACTTATGAATGATTATTCACACGTTACTACATGTATTTGATCGCATATAAATCATGTGACAGTTCGATAAGCTGAACATACTAAATGATTATTTGAATTTTATTTATTCAAATTTCGTAGAATCTTCCTCAACAATTTTAATTTAATTAAGGACACATTTAACAAATTATTTTATTCATTTTTTTCTTAGAAAAAATTTCCTTTCTGCGCATTTTATATTTTCATCTAAAATAATCGAATACATCCTTATAAATATAAATAAAAAAATAAGATTTCAAAGTTCAAATTTTTTTTATAAACGGTAATTAAGTTTTTATAACGACCAATAAAATTAATTCTTTGCGATTCGCTGAGAGCATAGTGCCATGATGCGAATTTCAACATTCCGGTCTATCAACAATGTATATCATAAAAACATATATTATATAAAAACATTAATCTTATTGACTATCTCTTGACAAATACATACTATTATTACATGCAGTTGTTAATAAATAAAAAATAAACAAGCATTGGGTTGAAATCAAAGCGTTATAAACTTCAAAATTCAAGCAACTTCGTTAAAAATGAACAAAATTTAAAAAAAGGATTTGAAAACTCTTAAAAATCTTTTCAAAAATTCACTTTCTCAAATTCTAATCAAAATTTTAATTATAAGGAAAAAAGACCGTTTTTAACTCAAAGATTACTATTTAGTTTTATTCCTTCAATAAGATATACTGCACAGCAAAAATGTATTAACTTACTTTTTTGTGCATCGCATTCAAATTTTACTGTACATTCCTCGTAATACATTCGCTACAATTTACCGTAATAATACGAACTCGAAAATTTGCTATAAATCTAGGACATAATCTTTCGTCTATTGTAAATAAAGATAATAATCGCGCGTGTTCCGAGCGGAAAATCCGATTAATTGGTCGTCATCGTCGTTGCATCGATTAACGACACTTACTTTAAAACGCGATAATATATCCGTGTTTCAAGGAGGGGAACTAGTTAGGTGTGCGTCCAACTCGGTCATCCACTATGAGATAATTAGGGGGAAAACGACTGCAGGGCCTCATCAGACAACACCGAGGGGTTTCGCATATAATATGAGGGAGTAACGTTGTGTACTCGTTCCTGTAACTTTCTGCGCATCATTTTTCATTACTCGCATCAATTCGAGAGGCTCTCGCGTGTCGTTATTCCCCTTTCCCATGATAAATTTTAATCTTTTTACGTTCGTCGCGTATATTTCCACAATTCCAATCTCGCGGGCGCTATTTGTGTCCATGTATTGTTAATCGCTACGCGCGCCGTTTTGTTCACCGACGACAAGATATGATCTGATCGCTAAAAAAATAATATATAGTATTGTAATGCGAATGTTACGCTTGCGATTTTAAGAAATTTCAAATCTTAAAAGGTTTCTCTCCTGAATTTTCCTTTCATTTGACTTTTAATAAGTTTTTATTTTATTACAAATTAATATTAAGATTGCTGTAAACATACGATATATTTGTCAATCATAAAAAATTAATGATTTTTATCTATCTTTAAAAAATTAATTAGTGAAGCTGAATAAATGAATAAATAATTTCTATAATGAGCTTGATATACAAATTCCTATAAAAATATTAACGTGGCAAATAAGATTGATTTAAATTTACAGAGAAAAACATAGATTAAGTTGCACTTAAACATGAATTATTAAAACTGATATGACGGCAATTATAATTGAATGTAAAGTATAAGTGTATTTGTAAAACTGTAATTACACTAGCGATTACGATTATGATTGATGATTAACGATCATTTTTCAATCAATTTTTTTAGAATAAAATAATCGAGGACAGCTGTGCTCTGACTGGTTGAAAAGCAATCGCCAATTCCAATCGCTATGATTACGATCGGCGGTATTCATAATCGATTCTTATTTAAGGCTGTCTTAAGTACAATCTTAAAATACCATGAAACAATCAGAGGGTATCAGTATTCGTAGTCCTTATTCATAGTTCTTATCTCAAGACTGTCTTAAGTAAAATCTTAAGACGCTTATATGGTCCTTTAATTCTTGACTTCTTAAGACTGTACTTAAATAAAGTCTTGAATATCTGACTATGAATACCGGTCAGAGAGCCGTATTAGCAAATACACTTAAGGCATTACTTAAGACGATCTAGAAATAAGAACGGACTATAAATGCCGACCAAAGAAAATATTTTATGAATTCTCTCGTATGTATCTAACGGCAGTAAGATAGTTAAATTTGTTTTGAAAGCGATATTGCTACACAATAGCGCGATCAATGTCGGTAAATCAGCAGACGACAGTTCTCATAATTTGAATAAAAAATTGATAAACTGCCAAAGTTTTTATTAACTTTTTAACGCGTTATCTGTATTTATAAACTACATATCATTCGCATAATACTTTATTACTGTCAGAGAATATTCTGAGATAAAAGTATTTCTAGTAAAAGTTATTAAAATAGATCAATGTGCTTTCTATCTGTTAATAAATAGAATTATCTACCATTCAAGTAAAAATCACACAAGTGTTATCGATATTACTCATTGTACCAAATAGTCTACATTTTAATAGTCGTTGCTAGGAAAAATGGATATTTGTGTTCGCACTCGTAATTTTTCGACGCGGCAAATAATTTACGGTTAACTATCTTTTCCAAACCATAATTTTGAAATATATGCGATATACTTTTTTGTTAGAGAATATCCGTTTTCATGTGCCGTTAGATAAAACTCTTTTACGATCGATTTGTCGATTCAATGTTTTGTTGTCGATGAAATATAAAGGCAAATTGCCTTTGCTTACCAACAATAGAAAATAAAAGAAGAGAAAAAAGAAAATATATAACAATCAGACACCAGACAGGTATTTTAATTATAGCTGGCAAATATAATTAAAAATTCGAGCAGTATTACGTTAATTAGTTACGTATGAAGCTGAATTATGTATATAAAATAATACATAGATGGGCGTACTACGAGAAATAAACTAAATTTGCATATTTACGGTTTGCACATTACGGTTGTATATATATATATTCAATCTCTTACATTTTGTATGTATTTGTATATAACTTTTTCTTCTAATTTTTTACATGCAATCATAAATTCTATCAAAAAAGTTTACAAAAAGTATAAAAAAATTATGATATAAATATAAAAGTAGTTCAAAATCTTTCTAGTCTTATTTTTCTTCATTGAATGTATATCGTAGATATATTTTAGAATATATCGAATACAGAAATATTTTTTAGAATATCCTATATCATATTTACAACAATAAATTGGTAAGCATATAAATATTTTGCATTACTCCAAATCTAATTAAGTTCAAAATCCTTTTGAAACATTGAAGCAGATAGATTATACAAGAGAAAGAGAGAGAGAGAGAGAGAGAGAGAGAGAGAGAGAGAGAGATGTCGTAAGTAGAATTCAAACAGAGCCAAGTTCAGAGTGAAATGTTACAGTCGCAAAACGCACACTAACAAAAGTACATGAAAACTATCATCGACAATCTTCAACGCAAAAAGTACCTGCAAAAGCTGCGCTCAATCTCGAGATTTAAAATTTATGCAACGTGATGCATTGTTGATTCAATCTACGAACTCGTTCGTCAGAGAACTTGATTGTCGCTTCTCACGTGGCTGTTCCATAAATGTGGAAATTGCGAATTTGATAGCAAGATCGAATTTTGGGTCATTGCCCGAAATCATAATCTCGCAAAAAAAAAAGAACGGCGCGTCTCGCACCAAAGAAAGCGTGCACACGTCGCACAATCGTTCGTTCGAAATCAATTGGGATCGGCAATCGCGATCTTAGCAAAAGGATCTCCCGAAAGGTCTAACAAGATCAACGGTCGAACTGAAACTGCTCTCCCGCCAACGAGCCCGTACCTCGCATCTCCAATCAACTACTTCCTCGCAAGCTCAAATTAAATGTTCTCTCTACCCTGCTTCCCCACTACCATCAGCAACCACCACCATTGCCATCACTACCAACATCGTCGTTGTCGTGGTTGTTGTTACCGTCGAACAGACACCGCGTGTTCCCGCTGTTCACGGTTTACAGTTGCGTCGTGCATTGTGCGAGACCCTCTCTCTATCAGGGACCCTTCGCATCCTCCGACCCATTCTTAGATCATCAGACCTTGGGGTGAACGAGGTCGATTCGGTCAGCTCCGAAAATGCGCCGCGTCGCATCGTGCAGATGCGCTCTCTGCCCTCATTCGACGTTTTCAGGTCTTTATATTGATTGGATGAAAGAAAGAATTAATTTTTGCTTATTTGATAAAAGATAGGTCTATCAAGATCGCGCGATATCATGATAATTTTAATAAGTGTGTCAGTACAATATTTATATTTCAGATTTAATATTTAATAATAATGAGTATCTTAATTAAATAAAACATAAATCAAATCTAATATGATCATAATTCTAATTTTTAGCACTTTTTATAATTCTTTTCCACTTTTTATAAAAATAAAAAATAATACCGCAATTTTTATACAAAAATTTGATCTTTTATACAAAAAGACCAAAATTAGTCCGCCATATTTTTATTTTGTTTTTTTTTTAATGTAAAAATTACGGAACTTTTATTTTCATTATCTGTAAAGTTAACATGATATTTTATTTTATCGAAAAGTTTTAAAAAATCAAAATATTATGTTGTATAAACGTAAAGTCCTGATATAGCCATATAAAAAAACTATGTATATTCAGATCGGCAATTTAGATATAAATGTAATAATATTTTATGATTTTAAATACAGCTATTTGACAGTTAACTCACAGGAAATAAAAGAGTTAAAAAATAATAGTTTTAAAATTCATGTATTTGAAAAATAATTTTGTATATCTAATTTTGTATATCATAAGACAAATTAATTTCAAATTAATTTGATATTTGATAAATCTAATTTAATAAAAGATTTGCAATTCATACATAAAGCTGTATAATTTTGACAAATTTACATATTTAATTGAATATACTCTGCACGCAAAGAATGATTTTAATATTTACTATAATACACAATTCTTCCATTATTCTTTCAAACTATGAATATGTACATTTGTGAATGCTTTTATGTATATTTTTATAAAAAATCCATAAATTAACGCATTTGTTAAAATCCGAAAATAAAGAATAAAATTAAAGAATTTTAAGAAATTTAATTTTATGAAGATTGTCGGAATATATAATTGTTTTATACACTCAAGAAACTAAGGAATCGTGTATTCTCTCAAAAAATAAGTAATTTTCAAGAGAATATAACTTCATAAAAATGATTACAATGAAATAATTCAAAAAGCATGTTAAAACGTGAAATCTCTATTTTTAATTCAAATAGATAGTTTATATAACAATCTAACTGACTTTTTACAGAATACGCGAATAAATTGACGAACAAATAGAAATTTGTCAAATCTCAAAATTTTGCGAAGTTTCATGATGTGAACTAAAAATCGCACATAAAAGCAATTTACATTTTTCAATGAAGTGAATCTTCATTTTTAATTTGCGTATTTGTTGAGTATTGTATAATTTTTTTTTATCGAATTATTCAATATTGAAAAAAGTGATTTTTTTTACTTTGATTGCTTGAACAAAAGAGTAATGATATATTTTAAAACAATTAGGAAGATTTCATTTGGTCGCACTTATCTCTATCGTGTATATCCGTCATATACATAATACAACATAAAAACGCATTTAAAAACATAAATTTGAACGTGTAACCTTCACACAAAATACGACGGGTATATTGCGATAGCATAAAGCGAACATTGTTTTGCTCAAAATCATTGCTTTGAACACGGAGGACATAAATTACGTTAAAATCATAACATTCTTAATATTTCTCGCTGAGATATTATCATAAACGAAAACATGTCAATGTTTAAATTTCTAGCGCCTCATTTAAGTGAAGTTTACAAATGAAATTTTCTTTATATAAAAAAATGGTAGGCGTATTTTAAAGAGAAAATTTAAATCTTCATATTCGTTTTTTTTTTTTAAAGAATATTAAGCGCTGTTTGTTTATTTTTTATGAACAGTTAAAGTAAAAAGACTCTTTTGCTTCACTGTTGGATAAGTCAATGAAAAAAAAACGTACAATGCTCACAAGTAAATTAAAGATAAAGATTCAGTCTTTTAAAATCTATTAATTGCTTTTGTATGTAATTTTTAATTCATGCTTTGGAACTTTGTAGAGTTTTAATAAAAAAAACGTAACAACAAGTAAATTAAAGATAAATGCTAACAACAAGTAAATTAAAGATAAAGATTCAGTCTTTTAAAATCTATTAATTGCTTTTGTATGTAATTTTTAATTCATGCTTTGGAACTTTGTAGAGTTTTAATAAAAATTTTTAGATTTAAAGAATATCCATTTATATCTTTGCAACTCCGTAAAAAATCAGTCGAATTAATTATTATTTAAACTATCTATCTGAAAAAGTAGAGACTTCAAACTTTAAAATGTTTTTTGAATTATTTGTGTTGATCTCAGCAAATTTGTTGTTATAATAAAAATTTGATTAGAATAATCAAATTTTGATTAGAATAACACGATCTCTAAATGAAAAAATAAGAAAGTTTTTGTTAGAATTACATAGCAACAAAATATATATCAAAACATTTCTGTCAGTGTAATCATAAGAGCATAACTAATCATAAGAGTGATATTAACATCTTTTAATTTTGAAATAAGAACAAATACGTAAATTATCGCAAAAAGTTTTTGTAATGACTTGTATGTAACTTATAAAAATTATATCGAGACAAAAGAAACGTATATATTTATACGTTTATAGATAACATTCGTTTTTAATTACAGATTAGATTATCAACCATCATTTTCTGATTGATTATTAGTTTGAGGGATAATACGTATGATTATTCTGGTAATTATTAGTCTTCTAATCATTAGTAACTAACTATTTATTTTGCAATGTTTTTTTAATTAACTATTCAGTAGTTAGTGAATCAACTAAAAAACCATCTAAATATTTTCGAGATACCGATTTAGTCAGTGTAAAAATCGAAAGACGAAAAAAGAATAAAAAATTCACATAATAAATAAAATTAACTTTTTCCATAAAAAGGTTAAAGTAAATCGATAGAACTTGTCACAAAAGCGATGATAATTTGAGTCTTAAATTCAAGCTTGTTGAAAGTATCGCATTTCTTTTTATTTCCTCTATGGAAGATTAAAAGATTTCTTACAAAAAAAAACATTGAATACTAATTAACAACATCATAACATCATTATAATTTTACACTCAACATATAAATGCAATATAATATATATACACATACAAATAAAAAATTTTTACTTTTCACATTTTTACTCTAGAAAAAGTTGTATGATTAATATCCAAGGGATATTCGGATTCCTACCTGAATGCTCCTCAGATGTAAAGCTCTATATTAATAAAAGCAGCGCAAAAGTCCGCCATATTGGTATTATAACTAATCATATTATGTATCAATAATATTAAGCGTTTATTGGACTAACAGACAACTCGATCGAAAATGGCGATCGAAATAGCCAATAGGAAAGTTGTCGGCATCTCGACGTAAATCAAAGAAATGCGCTACTTTTATACAGAGCTTTACTCCAGATGTCATGTCATCTTTGTTATTTATTGAACGTTAAATAAGGTAAGATGACATGACATCTGAGGAGCATTTAGGTGGGAATCAGAACCGCCTCAGTAAACTTATTTTATAACTTTTAACAACAGTTCGGAATCGTAAAGTCAAAACAGGTCACGTGATCAAATTGATGCTTGATATTCAATTTTTATCATCAATTTTAATCGGTTTTGACGTTAAAAATGAATGTCCAGCGTTAGCAATGTACCTTTATATTGTCGTTGCGCAGCTTTTTCACTCTGTAAAATATCTGCGTAACGACATTCCTAGTAAAATCGTCATTAAAAAATTATAGCTTTATAAATCTCTGTTTTCGGCGCATTTAAATCTGTGCGTTTTCAGTCGGAAATTCTTCGCGTAATTGTAACCGCGCGAAGCGGGACGCGAATAGGAATTGCGGGAAATTCCAAACCATCTCGCGTCTGCGACGCAGCGGTTGTTTTATATTCATGAGACATAGCTAAACGGGAATTTTCAATCGTACATGTTCAAGAAAAGAGAAAAGAAAGAGAAGTTTCTCGGCAAGAGAGAGTTTTCATTGTTTTTTTTCACACGATCTCTCTCTTTCTCTTTCTCACTCCCCCCTCCCCTTTCTCTCTCTTTTTCGCTCCTTAAACGTGCGCAAAAAGTACGCGAGGAATAAAAAAAATGAAAATTTCTCACCTGCATCTTTGTTCCTATATAGCGACCTTCTGGTGTTCCGTACAATGCGATCGGCGATTAATTCATTCACAATATCCGCTCCACGGATACTTAATCACGATCAATTGTTTTTCGCGGAGTTTTCACGGAATATATATTGCGCGGATGTGAAGTCACGCGACATCAACCTGTCATATGTGACAGCACGCTGATACACACTGATATATACCGACTATACACTGACGCACTCAGAGCAACGCGTCACTGTACTCACCGTCGTCGTGATTCAACTATCGCAAACTATCGTCATCGCGAGGTGTGGGTGAAAGCGGGATTTGCGGGAGGGTCTGCTCCCCTCTCCTTCATTAGTCGTACTTATACTTTTCTTTCGGCATTCCGCAATGTGGTCGATAGAGAAGATTTCTACCCTCTCGTATCATGAAGGTCAGGTCTGCATCGTTGCATCATGTTGCACATTCTGCATTTAAAATAAAATCGATGAATATATATAATTAGAAAATTGGAGAGGGAAAAAAGAAAAGTTGAAAGAAAGTTTAACATAAATTATATTGCACATTTTCTTGAGACGTGATGCCAGCAAACAAGAATAGATTTAAATGGATTGAAATTTTTTTCTATCTGAATGCGTATTTTAAATAGCGAATACTTTTTTTGGATTTAATTGAATTCAATTGGATTCAATTAGATTCAATTGGATGCAATTGGATTGAAAAACTGCATTTCCTATTCAAAATTTTGAATTGAACAGTATTCACAATGCATAGAAAAAGTTAATATTATTTTTAGATTGAAAGGCATAGAGATATGTTCCATGCAATTCCTATAAATGAATAAAAATGCATTCAGGATTGAAAAGTATTCATTTTAACATTCGTGAATCAATATTTCTGAAAATCTGAATCCCATTCCAATTCATTTCAATCCATTCTCGTTTGCTGGATGTTTATCTTTTCTACTTATTTTTTATCTCGATTTCTAATTTTTTAATTTATTTTTGTATTTCTTTTTTGTACTTCTTTTTGTATTTCTTTTTTGTATTTCTTTAATTTTTGTATTTCTTTTTTATGTAGAGATATTGTCTTCTTTGTATAATTTTTCTTTCTTCTTTTTTATATGAAATATTAATTAATTGTTGTTTTCGTGAATTATAATTATTTTACAAAGAAATGTGAATTTTTCTTTTTCGTCTTTTCTTATACATATTTTTCTTTATTAAAATACAGTATCATTTATTATTTTTTGGCCTTTC
The DNA here is from genome assembly GCF_001594045.1 of Atta colombica. NCBI lineage: Eukaryota > Metazoa > Arthropoda > Insecta > Hymenoptera > Formicidae > Atta > Atta colombica. Next base: position 94,892 of record NW_017259576.1, on the reverse strand, counting down.
TTTTAAATAATTTTATTTGTAATTATTTTAATTTATAATAGTTTTTCTATTTTTTTTTACATAATATATGTTTAAAAAGCTAAAAGGAATTAATATTACTTTTCCTATTTTTCGCGTTTATTTTTCGTATTTGAACAACAAAATTAGAACAAAATAAAATAAGTAATATTAAGAAAAATTAATTAAATGAAATAGAACAAAATAAATACATATTAGAACATTGTAGAGGCAAAAGGAGTCGTGAAAGCGCAGAGATTAAAAAACGCAGAGATAAACAAAAGTATAATAGAAAATATACTATGAAATAAATTCTGAATAGATTTCTGGAGTACAGAAAACGCCTTTAAAATGAACGGACCTGCTGCGTTGACACGCGGCAAGTGAGATGACAATGACAATGGAATTTTAAACGAATCATGGAGTCGTGAACAGTCCAGTTCAGTTCGGTCTCGTTTTTATACGTACGGAAGTGAACTTGCATGTTTTCGAGCCGATACTGCCGTCGATACCGACAGCGATAATTGACGTCGTCGGCGTAATCGTCGTCAGGGGGGCCGATCCCTGTGGATCGAGAAGCGTAACCGTCGCCGTTGCTTGACAGAACTCAACAGAACCAAGGAAGATGGCCGATATGACGGAATCGCCGCCGCTGTTTGACAACGAGACAAAATTGGACGATCTGGAGGATGACGACGAGGATATCTTTGCGTCCGCGGTACAGGTATCAACGTAGCTAACAATCCATTACGTCGGGAGTCGAAACTTCGCAAGAGAAGAAAAGAAAGAAAAAGATTGATAATCCCAACGAGCTCGCATACCGCGATGCTGCGAGACTGATCTGCGTTCATAGTTGCATGATAATTGTCGTGAGACGTGTATCTTTAACGCCCTTACGTTATCGGAAGTTGAACTCGTTGAAATTATGCTCATTTCGTTCTGTCTGAAAACATTTTCTGCTGCAAAAAACTAGTACTTTGATCTCTTTATCTTAATTGATTTGATATAAACAATCTGTGAACTCCGCAGTTAAATTGCCTTTCCATTTTCACAGTGATACTGAGTCTAAAGTTATGTATTTTATACTCAGATTATGACTTGCTTATTTTGGTAACGAAGTCATTCCATAATAACACAAGTTTATAATTCTACTTTAAACGTGAATTAATAAGACTCAGTGCATTGTCTGGAGTTTGTATCCAGATTATAGATGAAAACTCAGTTAAATTTCACTTGTTAGAATGAAAAGAAATAGGCATTCAACTGAGTTACGATGTCACAAATTGAAATTATTTAAATTTTGGTGTAAATAGAAAACAACTTGTATTTTGATTTGATACATTGATTAACATGCCAAGAACATAATATAAACAACAGATTTGTAGGCGTAAATTGGAAATATTTATTATGTTCATAGGAACAGAACCAATTGGAAGATACTTCGCCTTATAATGGAGTCTCCAAGGTGCAAGCAGAATTGCCAAAGCTGTCTTTGCGAGACATGCCAGAAGAGAATTCGTTTTCCTCGATGTCCAGCCCAGCTCCAGGTCCTTTGAGTCCTCCACTAGGACTAATGAATACAGACATCGGAGACCTTCATGATGTTCCTATCAATGATAATGCAGATACTTTGTCTGCAAATATTATTCATTCTCGATCTTTGGAGGAGGTATATATTATAATGCATTAATATATATAAATGTAACTTTAACACTGTGCTATTTATGTAGGTTCCAGCAGACACATCTGAAGTTTTCTTAAAGATTACTGTCACTTCGCCTCAAAAGATTGGTGAAGGAATGGGTGCCTATGTCGCATATAAAGTTGAAACGAGAACAAATATGCTTATTTTTAAGAAAAGGAACTTTAGCGTGATTCGGCGTTTCAGTGATTTCTTAGGTCTTCATGATAAATTGACAGAGAAATATCTTAGGAATGGCAGGATAATTCCACCAGCTCCAGAGAAAAGTGTAATTGGTAGGAATATAAAATTAATTTTTCTTAAGTTTATTCGCGGTTATAAAAAAGTCATTAAAAAATATAAATGATATCGCAACAGGAACGACGAAAATAAAGATGTCAGGGGACAAAAATCAAGAGCAAAATTCGAGCTCCACAGAATTTCTTGAACGACGTAGAGCAGCTCTCGAGAGATATTTGAATAGAACGGCTGCACATCCAGTTCTGAGTATTGATCCTGATTTCAGAGAATTTTTAGAAGCTGGTAAGTGATACTCACAAATAATAAATCACATGAAATTTTTTAACAAATTAAGTTCTTTTGATTAAACATCAGTGATTCTCTTTTTTTAGATGTAGAATTGCCTAAAGCTACCAATACATCTGCACTGAGTGGTAAAGGAGTAATGCGGCTTTTCAACAAAGTTGGGGAAACGGTTAATAAGATAACGTATAAAATGGACGAGAGCGATATGGTGAGATTTCTTCAATGTAATCCTATATTTCTTCTTGCATGTATTTCCTATGAAATATCGTGAAACAATATTTTTGTTGCTTGCAATAGGAAGAGGGTAAGGTACGTTTACTTGAAATTGACGTATCGTCTTGTACATTATATATCACGTATTTTTAATTTAATCCACATTGCTGTCAATAGACTTAACATTATCACATAATATATCACAAAAATATATTTATTACAATATTTTATTGATATATTTAAAAACAATGTATACCAATTGCTAAGTGTATGTATAATTATTCATTATTGAAAAAGAAATGAGATGAATAAAAATTTGTAATTTTTGCAGTGGTTCGAAGAAAAAACGTCGCAGATAGATTCTCTTGATATTCAGCTACGCGCTTTACATTCCGCGGTCGATTCCTTAACGAATCAAAGAAGGGAATTAGCGAACTGCACTGGTGCTACAGCGAAATCAATTGCTGTTCTTGGCCATGGCGAACCTGGAGCATCTCTTGGCAGAGCTTTGGCACAATTAGCTGAAACTCTGGAGAAAGTTGAAGTGATTAGGAAGACGCAAAGCAACAGTGATCTCTATCAATTTGGAGAAATGTTGAGGGATTATGTCGCGCTTATTGGCGCAATCAAAGTTGGTATTTCTAATTTACAATCGCATTTATATTCTTGTTTGATGTTTTGTTTTCACATGTGGCATTGTTTTGCAGGATGTTTTTCATGAGAGAGTGAAAGTCTTTCAAAATTGGCAACACGCTCAGTTGATGTTGAACAAGAAACGCGAGCAAAAAGCACGACTCGAACAATCAAGCCGAACAGACAGGACGAGTCAAGCAGCTACTGAGGTCATAGAATGGGAAGCGAAAGTAGACAGAGGTCAGGAAGAATTTGACAATATTTCAAAGATGATAAAGGAGGAAGTCGAACGCTTTGAATTAGTCAGAGTGCAAGATTTCAAGAAACAATTAATTGAATACCTAGAATCAATGCTACAACATCAGAATCAACTCATTAAGTACTGGGAGAGTTTCTTACCCGAAGCACGAGCGGTGGCGTAAACATTCCGTTAAGAAAAACGATAATAAGGCCGATACCTACCGTATAATACGAAAAAGTAACTTCTGTGATGTTCGTCGAGACAAGTTATTCCATTGTGGCGTATTTTATTAAGAGAATTTGAGTTTTGTGTGGAAAGAGGATAGAGAGGATTTTGCATTTGAAAAAAGAAGGAAAGTAAACGGGTGATTCAGGGGTACTGCCAAATTATTATGAAATGAAAGGAAAGAGAATATATCCTAATTAGACGAACATAACTAGAAGTCTTAAACTTTTATTACATTTCAATTATTATCAATATATAATATATTAATTCTTTATGTCCATATTATATTACTTTATATCCATATTATATTTACATTATACGTAATTGTACGTATAAAATATTATACAATTTGTTAAAGAATGTTACTAGATAATAAAGATCAATCATGGTTATATAAGTATCTGCGTTCCATGCACTTAGTAAAATGAATATAAATATATTTATGTCTATTCGTTTCTTCTAATATAGATTAATCTCGATTTGACTTGATCTTTTTATAATATTTAAAACTAAAAAAAAGATAAATAAATTGAACCGATATTAAAATCAATCTACATTGTAAAAACAGATGAAAGAAATGTAAAAAATGTGTGTTTAGTAAAACAATTTTGCAACGAGTGGAACGTTCAAGTTTTGAAGAACGCAAAATTTAAGTGTAGCAAAAAAAAATGAAAATTGCAGTTAAAAGATCTAATTTGTTTATTTTTATTGAAGCGCAACTAGAAAAAAAGGGTATTTGTCAGACATATTTTTCGCATATGCAACACAATAAGTGTAGAAAGTACATAAGTAACGTGTCAAAGAACAGATATTTAAATTTAAAGACAGATAACCTCAACGGTATAACCGTGTCACATATGTTAGGTCGTATGTGACGCATATAAAAGTCATATTTGTCGATAATAACGAAGAACAGTGTAATATATTAAAAATATTTTCTATAATGTCATCTAACAACGTCAAGGACAGTGAATTTCAGGCGTATAAAGACGATTCGCGAATTCCTTGCAAGTATGGTACTAAGTGCTATCAAAAAAATCCGCAACATCACAGCAAGTACAAACACCCGCCAAAAGGAGAAAAGGTAACGTATAATCTTCAGCTCACGACAAATATGGCAAATTTGCAATTGATACGCTAACGTTAATTAATATTACAATTCAACAATTATTAATATTATCATTCAATTAACTTGCTCGATGATTAACTTATGGTAAATAAATGTTTTACATATTTTGTTAATCGGAATAACATTATTAATTTTTATTGTTTAAGATATGGAAGAATAATTAAGGACAATGAATTATTGTTTAAAATTTTGCTTTAAGCAATTCTGCTAGTTGAATTAATCATCAATTAATTTAATCGCTCTAAACAATTCTTATTTATCCTTCTGATTTCTTAGGAGAAAACTGAGAAGATAATTACTGGAGAAAAGAGAAAACATCCTATTAGAGATGATAAAAAAGTGCAAACACAAAGTCCTCAAAGAAAATTGCAGAAGACACTCGAGGCTTCTGAAAGAAATTTACATAGTTTTTTCTCAAATCCAAAAAAAAATGATGTCATTATAGATAACAATGAAACGTTTAAAGAGAAAACGGAAACATCAGATAAGAAAGTATCATTGAATGGACATAATCCAGTTAATTCAACTGAAAATAATGCAACTGAGAATACATCAATATCTGAGATGGATGTCAAAAGAATTATTATGGATCTATTTCTGGTTGAGATGCCGAAAGATTTTTTTCAATTTTATGAATTTTGTAAAAGCATATCAAAAGATAATCCTCTTTCAGCTTGTAAATACGTTCGCTTGAAACTTGTGGGTCCATATGATATTTTGGATGGTAAAATAAAAATTTCTTCTAGTGAAAACGATAAGGAAAAATATTTGATACATTGGAGATATTATTACGATCCTCCAGAATTTCAGGTATATAAGACAAATTAATATTTTATGAATACAATGTCAAATGACACTATTCATGATTATGACACTAAAGATGTATACAATACAATGATTTATACAATACAAGAATTATATCCACAGACTATTGTGAAATGTGATGATAAAGAAGGATTACATTTTGGTTACTGGCGAGATGATGCAGTAGAAAAACCAGTATTTATAGCAAAGAATCGAGCAAATGTGAATGGCATATTTGAACCCGTTGCAGAAAATATATTTGGTGCTGTCGAGTAAGTAAATACGAGAATTTAAGAGATTTAATATATATAGATCTATATTTATATAAGCTTTTCTATGATCTTTTTTCACTTTATTCTCTTATTTATATATATTTAAATTATAGTGCTTATTTGCAAAACAAAGTGAAAACGGTCAATCCTTTCGAGAAAACCAGCATAATACGTTTGCATTCGCAACTGAAGAATTTTGCCAAACAGCACAATATAACTTTGGACAAAAATACCGCAGATATGCGAGCGAGAGAGAAACGGGTTGTAGCACGAACTTTTCATAAAGCTGGTATAGTTGTACCTTATGATAAGAAGACTCAATTGGGTTACAGAGATTTGGCAGCAAC
>NW_017259576.1:85096-88704 GCF_001594045.1 Atta colombica | reverse complement strand
ACACACACACACACACACACACACACACACACACACACACACACCCACACACACACACACACACACACACACACACACACATTACGTAATGGATTTAATATAAATGTCTCATGTATGTTATAGATGATTTACAAAAGACATTGAAGCAGATAGAGGAAGCTGTTACTCCGGAAGATAGAAAAATGCCGATCGCGAAGCTCGATGAAATCGTAAGGTTAGCGACGATAGCCGCGGATGAATGCGACTTCGGTACTTGCTTGGAACTAGGACACGATCTCTTCTCGAATGGCTGCATTCACGTACAAACTAGAGCTCTGGAAATGCTATTTATCGCTTACACTCATTTAAAAAGGCCACAGTTATTAAAAATACTTGAAGCACATTTGAAGAACAGGAAGAAGGATTGTGAATTAAGTATAATTTAAAAAAAAAACATTTAAAGACGGTTATACACATAGATACATATTTCTTTTAATCAAACTGATCACACACATCATACATGTTGACTATAGTCTTTTTAGAAAACTGATGTCATGTTACAAATAAAATAAACAATAAGATAATTAAAAATAAGATAATAATTAAATATAAGATAAGACTCGCGTGTATTTAAGCAAATGAAGAAAAATCAAAATTATAAACGAGCAAAAAATGAAAAGAACTAATACATATTTATTCAATCTATAAGTAAATTGAAGATTACGAGTTCGCTGCTTCCATTCCAATGGAACGTGTGGGAGTAACAAACTCAACTTTTGATTACTTTAATTATAAATTTGAATAAATATGTATTAATTTTTTTCTAACTTTATTTTTTGCTCATTTATAATCATGATTTTTTTTATTTGCTACAAACAAATTATTCCATTTTGTATGTATAAGATATATGTTATGCGTGTGCAAATGTAATTACTTTGAAAATTCATATATCTCTCTCTCCTAAAAATTTTCAATATCTTAAATTTAAATAAAATTTTTTAGGATGATATTTATAAAGCGAGCAGTGATAATTATGAAATAATCAAAATGCAAATGTAATATTTTTCACTGACAAAATAAAGAAAAAAATTATAAATTATATATGACAAAAATAGAAAATAAAATAATATTTAATCTGAGAAAATTAATAATTATATTAAAAAATATATCGCATATATTTTTATATATCCAGAGTTCTGTTCGCGTTATTTGAAATCCTCAACAATTTTTACACTTAAAATGAGATATTTATTTGGACGTTGAGAAGCGAAGATATTAAGTGTACAAAGAGCACAGAACGCGAACAAATCTATTGGTAGCATCCGACAGTGAGATTGGCAGCACTGCATGTCAGAGTGTTCAGTCACCACAACCACACTCCACATTACTCCACAGTGCTCCACGGTGCATTTGAGTCAATTCGAGTTTCGAGTGTTTGACGTTCATCGTGCCACGAACGCGCAGTGGTGTGCAGTGGCGTGACACTGTGCGCGACAGTGCGTGCGTGCGCGTTCCGCCCGTGGTCAGCAAAAATATGCAAAAGTATGAGAAGCTCGAAAAAATAGGAGAAGGTGAGCGCCGTTTGCGGTTGAAATTGCGGGGAATAAACGTCGTCCGGCGACGCAGTATCGTCGTCTGGCGACGCGCCGCGACTCGTCGTTTCCCGGTGTGCGTCATGTCCTCTTCATCTGTGCTACACTCTTTCTGTCAACACACAACGCAAGACCATATATCATTAAATTTTCGACTCGCTTTTTTTTTTAATTTCCAGGCACTTATGGCACCGTGTTCAAAGCCAAGAATCGCGAGACGCACGAAATCGTCGCGCTGAAGCGGGTGCGACTGGACGATGATGATGAAGTAGGTAGTGCTTATCCGATCTATCTTTTTCCCTTTCTTTTTTTTTCTTCTCTTTCGCACGAATCCCCCTCATCGCAATCCCCACCTGCTGTTTTGCCGCGACACGTTTTGCCGACGTTCCGATTAATCTAATTAATCGATCGCTCGCGTACTTTATTTATAACGCGTCGCTCGCCTCGTGTCGCGTCGAAAATAAATCTTCACGACGAAGGCCAGCGCGATCTCCTTGATAACAGCGTCTTATCGCTTGTGTGCTCTTTATATCCAAGGGTGTACCATCATCAGCTCTACGGGAGATCTGTCTTCTGAAGGAACTCAAGCATAAAAATATAGTTCGTCTCTACGATGTGCTACACAGCGACAAGAAGCTCACCTTGGTATTTGAACACTGTGATCAGGATCTTAAGAAGTATTTTGATAGTCTAAATGGAGAAATTGACTTGGACGTCGTTAAATCATTCTTGTAAGATGTTTGTTTCTTGAATTTCATCCCACTGTGGTTAACTTTTTGTAGAAAAATACTATTGGATCAGTAAAAAAATTATTGGAACAGTTTACAATATTTGATTCAAATAATTTTCCAATAATTTCCATTATTTTCAATAGTTTTTTCATGAGTCTAATATTTTTCCATAAAGAAAGATTGATAAAAAGATTTACGTCATTCCTTTCAGATATCAATTGTTAAGAGGACTAGCATTCTGTCATAGCCGTAATGTTTTACACAGAGACCTCAAACCACAAAACTTACTCATCAACAAGGTAAAAATGCAGTTACTAAATTTTTATATTTGAATATTTTTACAAAAATTCTTTTATAATATATTTAGATAAATATTTAGATAAATATTTTTTTTGCAGAGAAAATTTCTTATATATAACTATTTTATTATGTTTGTCTATTAAATCAGAGAATTATTTACAGAACGGGGAGTTGAAGCTCGCTGATTTTGGATTAGCAAGAGCATTTGGTATCCCTGTAAAATGTTACTCAGCAGAAGTTGTTACATTATGGTACCGTCCCCCAGATGTTCTTTTCGGAGCGAAATTATATACAACGTCCATTGATATGTGGAGCGCGGGATGCATATTCGCCGGTAATTGTCCCATAATCTTTTTCTTTTAAGAATTAAAAAGTAAATTGGCAAAACTTTTTATAATCAATATTTTTATAATCAATATTATGCATAAATATTTACGAATCTGTAATATATAAAGAATAAAATATCGATATTTTGTTTTCATGATACAGAATTAGCGAACGCCGGTAGACCGCTTTTTCCTGGATCGGATGTAGATGATCAGTTGAAAAGAATATTCAAAATGTTAGGCACACCAACTGAAGAAACGTGGCCAGATTTAACGACACTTCCTGATTACAAACCATTCCCGCAGTACCATCCCACGCAAGGACTGGCACAGGTTACACCTAAACTCACTTCAAGAGGCAAAGACTTACTCCAGGTAAATTATTGTTTACTTTAATCATTGAAATAATAGAATTGCGAAACATAAATTCAGAGAAATCCAAGTTCGGATTCTGAAGTGATATTTTTTGCAATAAGTTATTTACAGGGTAGGTTTTAAAGATGCTAGCATTATTATTAAATCAACAATTCAGTAAGTGTGAGATTTCAGTTTATAATATTGTTTAGAATTCGATAAACTGAATCGACGCATAGTATAGAATTGTATTTGTATATTCACACATAAATATTACTAATTTGTAAACATTAAGATATGCTTTGATCGAAAATAACTTTCTTCTC
>NW_017259576.1:81493-84996 GCF_001594045.1 Atta colombica | reverse complement strand
ACAAGCATAATCAAACTCTATCGATAATAATAAATCTAATACAATAATCTAACAATTTATAACAAAGAAAAATGTAAGATGAAAAAAATATAATGAAAGTATGTAGAATGAAAATGTAGAGAAATTAGAGTGATTTAGAATAGAGCATTAACATATAAATAATAATAAATAATAAAAAAATTTCTGTATAATGTATGCACAAAAGAACAATACTATGATTTAAGCCTTCATTAAAAAATCACTAACAATATAAATAAAAATTTGAAAGATAGAAAATTCCCTAAATCTCTTTTTCTTTAAATAAAATATCGAAAAATTATATTTATATTTTCTAAAATTAAGCAATAATAAGCTCTTTTATTTAAAGTTCTAGATGGTTTTCAATTGTATGTTTACTGATTAACAGAGATTATTAGTGTGTAATCCGGCTCTACGGCTGTCGGCAGAAGAAGCGATGGTACATCCGTACTTCAACGACTTGAACCCTGTCATAAAAAACGACCGATGCCAATAGCAAGTCATCCCTTTTAGCTCAAACCAACCAAAAGCAAATTACGACACGCAGCGACCAAAAAGTGAAAAGGAAAATGTTCTGGCAATGATCATTTGTTAATATATATATATATAATGCGCTCGGATGAGATAATCGTCCCTTACAACAAGAAGAAGACACCGAGTCTTGTCATTTTATGACGAAAAAGAATTGATAAATCGTTAATTTTATCTTGACGGTAACTTGTTTATATCGAAAGTAAAAGTTTTACGGTCAACAGAAAAAAGATACGATATTTCGTATGCTGTCGGAGTCGCGACTGATGAATATGAGGATTTTATGCGAGTTTGAGGATATTAAGCGCGATTTATTTATTATTAAATTATTATATCAATAAACCGATATCTTAAATAAGTTTTAATTATTGATCTTATTCCTCCTTTTCCTCTTATTATATTAATTTTTCTACATCGCGTCGAAGTGAAATCTGTGCGCTTCTTGGAGCCTCTCGATTTTGTCTTCTCTCCTCTCCTTCCAATATAAACCGAGAATTAAAGACGTGATCAAAGCGCAGGTGCCAGATAAAGCTGCTGCGCTTAGTAAAATTAACTTGCTGGGCGTAACGAATAGCTGAGCCTTCCATCTCGATGGTTCAGCAATTGGATTCGGTATCACGACCATCTGTGAATTAGGAATAATTTGCGGCCATTCTCGCGATTTGCCACCAACCTGAAAAATAAATATATATTTTTAAAATATTCTATCAATTGAAATTTTAGTAAAATCGAGTTACACCATAAATGGTAAGTAATTAATGTTGGATTAATAATCAATGTAATTGTATATCTTAAATTGAACTAAATTTTAAGGTTTCTCAAAATCTGAATAATTCTTAATATATTTTTAATTGGTTAAAAAAAATAAGTTTAAAAAAGTTCCATTATCACAAATTTTAAAAAATCAAGACTATTTTTATAAAAAAAATTAAATTTATAGTTTTTTTCACTTTATGGAATAAAGTACATAAAAATCATTATTCAGATGCTGAGAAACAGAAATCTTGTAATTCAGTGCAAATTTTGTGTTGTTGCATAAAAAAGTAGAGTTTTTAAAAATTAAAGAGTGATGAAATTTTTTGAAAAGCATTCTTTTTCAATGTAAAAAGTCCTGCAAGAAATACCCATCATTTGTTGAGAAACAAAAAGTTGATCAAGTTTCTCAATGTAATCCTGCTTATATAGCAAAAACAGAACTCTCTAGTTTCAATTTTAATTAACATTAGTGTAATCAATTATGTTTGTGATTATAATTTATTATTATAGTATATTATAACTGATGATATAAAAAGTCAAACGATCTTTTCATTACCCCTATCGTGAGAGCATCCACAAAATTGGGCGTTCTTCCTAAACCGAAGGTGGTGTACGGCAAATTAAGCGAGAAATGTGCGCTTTGGGGTAATTGCGCTGCGATTGCGTTGCGAGGACTACCATCCTGCGTGGTGGTTCTGTACGCAATTGACGGTCCCGGCAGATTGGTGCCATAGGTCCTCTTTTTTTTACCGAGTGAGCCTGGCGAAATGGGATACATACTGTTGGTGCGTCCAGTGAGCACCATCACCTTAACAAAGTTCGCGTCGTAGTCTAAACTGTTCTTGAATGCCGCTGTGCGATAGGTATCGTTTTTTGTCTTATCAACTTCGACTAAGATCACATCCAGAATGCCGTCTTGATAAAAATCATAAAACACTGCCATCGCGGTCTCATTATAGAACGGATTCAGTGCCTGCCACTTGACATCGAAAGTACGATTGAAGCCAGCGCAGTTATTGCACGCCACATTCTGCAATAAAAATGATTGCGTCTGTTTTGCAGACTGTAGAGTCGCTAGCAAATCTGGATAACCATCCATGTTAAAGTCGCCGCCGCGTAGAGTGATAGTCTCTGTGTAACGATGACCATTAGGCTTTACAAAACCCCACAAAATGTTATTGGGGTCACGGAAGTTCACTCGCAGATTGTACCATCCATTCAAGTACATCATTATCGTACAATTGGTACAGGCCTCATCAAAACACAATGGTAAAAGAAGAGCCATCTTGCCAGTCAGCTCGACATCCAGATAAAGAGTCTGTCCAAATTCTCCTTTGAAATTTTTATCGATTGATATATTATATGGAAGATCTATCTCATGAGAAAATGTGAATCCTTTTTCTATACCCGATTCATACCATATCTCGAAGGACTTCTTCGTGGTTATCACAAGATCCGGCAAAAAGTCACCGTTCCAATCCAGAAAGGCATTGGAATGTGGGTTTCTTACGGATTCCAGTGGCTTCAAAGTATAGTTGCGCATCTCAACAGTATCTGGAGTGGTTCTATTCTCATTAAATATCCAGAACATCCTTTTGCCATCTTTGTCCACTCCAAAGAGATCGATTATCATATCTTGATTGTAGTCCAATGCTAATGGCTGATCACGCATCTCTATAAAGGGATTCCACTCATTGCTGCAATTCAGATGGCCATTACCACCCCACAGTATATGCGCATAAGTGAGCTTCTTATCACGATTGAACGTCGTCACCAGGATGTCCATGAAGACGTCGCCATCAAAATCACCTGGTACTATACTCGTTACATGATCTTTAAATGAACAATTCAGGTCTGGCTTGGGCCGTAGCAGTGGTTCCTGCTCAGCCGCCAGGAATATTTCCACTGTATGCGTTTTGTTATATGTGCGTAGCATAAACACGTCTGTTAACTCATCAGAATTGAAGTCTCCAAACGCCGCTGGCATACCATATAGCTCATTCCCAAACACAGCAGGTGTTATATCGCTGCATTTGGCTATCGAGATGAGTGCGACGAGGTGGACAAACGTTCGAATCCACATAATTCACATTCCAATAAATAATCTACAACAATTATGTATCTTTAGAATACAGAGTGATAGAATAAATTACTTTGATACAAGTATTGAGGCATTTTATATAACAATGATGTGCAAT
>NW_017259576.1:72611-81393 GCF_001594045.1 Atta colombica | reverse complement strand
TATATATATATATATAAATAATCCAATAATAAATAATTCAATTTAAATAATAATAAAGAACAAAAAGATAAATGGATTACACAAAATGCGTGATAACAATCTATGAGACAGTTGTCTAAAATATTTTTTTACCTTCTTCAATAATATAATTGATATTTTTGAATTCAATTTACAGCTCTTTCTACATTGTAATAGTAACTTAATTAGTTTTGTCTTCGTAAAATATGAATGTTAACGATAATAAATTAAAGATGACAAAGATATCAGCAAATCAGTGCTATAAAAAATTATGGCTCACTAATTGGAGAGCATTGTCAATCCTTTCAAAATCAAAAAGAAAGTTTTATAAGATTAGCAAAATAATATATTTACTTTACAATGATCTCAGACATATAATTAAATATGAATGGCTAAAAATAATATTTTGCTTTTTCAATTTTTTAATCGCGATGAGTAATAAGATTGAACAGGTGATCACTTTTTTATCTGTGCACTTAACCTAAAATTAACAATAAAAAACCGCGAATAAATACAGATAACCAAATAAAATGATAACCTGCAATATATTCGTTCATAAATCAAGATAATCGAAAAATATGATGGATTAACAAACAAATATACCTGAGGAATGTACTATGCTGCTGCACAACGCATTAGTTCATCACTTAACTGATTGTATGTCCGACATATCTGACAACCACAATGAACGATAAGTGGTGGAAGGAACTCAACTCTTGCGTATCTCTAAGCCAATGAGAATGTGACATCATATGCTGCCATGTTGCTGCGATTATTTAAATTAATCATGTAATGAGTATTTTGCTTAATTTTGTGTTTTTAATAATATTTGTTTACAATATGTAATATAATAAATTTGATTTTATCTTTTGCTATAAAAATTAATTTTTCACAAGCTTCTTCCTACTTTAATATTAATGCTTTCTCTTTTGAGAAGAGATAAAAATATCTCTAAATTCTTCTTTTCAATGATTATTTTATGTTTTTATTTGGCAACTACTAATTTTTATTCTTGAGTTGTCACATCAGAATTACCGCGCTATAAATGTATGGTTAAATAATTCAAATTTAAAATTGAATTGCCTTGATTTATTTATATAATATAAAAAACAAAAAAAATTTTATTTTTTTTTAAATACAAAAATTTAGCACAAAATAATACTGATAAAATAATTTAGGTCAATACTTTTCAATTAAATAATCAAACTATACTCTTTATTTTGAATTTAGTACCTCATGATAATTAATTTGGAATGTAAAAAGCAGAATGTTTCGGCATGAATATTTATATTATAATTTATATTATAATTTATATTATAAAGAATTAAATATTTCGTTTAATATATGTATAATACATTAATATTTATAGATAGACGATTGGTGTTTAAGAGATAGTTAACGGCCTTGGTATTTAAGAAAATAGTTATGAGAAACGAGAATAAAGTATACTTATTTCTTGTGTGAAAAAAATCATTTTTGATAAACAATATAACAAATAATTAAATTCTTTATTAAATTTTTGAGTTTGAACACACTCTTTATCTGATTTTTTTTTTGACATTTTGATCACCCTTCAGAAAATTCAAATTTTCAGACTTAGAAATTTTTTATATCCTGATTCTTAAATTTTGATATCAAATTCTCGATAATATTCTCCTAATACTTTAGTTATTTCTGAGAATTTATATTTGTTTTACAGAAATAAAAACATAAGAAAATAAAAAAGATTTTCAGAACGCATAAATGATGCTTTAATTGGTACAATCTAATAATAATGTAAAAACGTTTCAGCAATTTGTAGGCATTTCGGTGATTGTATATTTTCATATAATTTGACATGTTTTCAAACATAAACACTACGTGATTAATTATTATTCTCTAACATAGAATATTTCATTAAAAAATTTATAAAAACAATAGAATAAAATACTGATTTAATTTTTGCCGCAAATTTATCAATAAAACTGTTCCACAATTCTACTTAATAAGTTATGCTGATAAAACAGCTACTTGCTGCTAAGCTGCTGCAATGAACAAATCTGCTACTAAATCGACATGCTATATTTTCCTCATCAAGGAAACAAATATTTTTTATAAAAAAGTATTAATAAAATTGTAATAATAAATAGTTAATAAATAAAAATAACTAACAATAATATGTTATAATTCTTATTTTATTTACTTGCAGTTCTATTATCACATATGTTTTACAATCCCAACAATAAAAACATATTTAATGGTGTAACATCGCATCGTGTATATGTATATTGTTCTATGTACAATATGTATAAATATTTGTATAAAAAAATGTGTTTGCACAATTTTGTTTTAAATTACTTGATTTAACATTGGGGCAACTTCTTCGTTATATCATCAAATTTGTTTTCGAATCGATTTATAATTGTTGTTATTAACGTTCGCAAATACTTTGTTGTATAACGTTCGCAAATACTTTGACATTTTTTTTTGTTAGAATAAGGCAAGAATTTATTTTATTTTAGACTACATTTATTTATAAAAAGAAAAACAAACGCTACTTGTCGAAGGCACTTGTAGATACACGATCACAGAACACTCGCATTGATTTCCTTCTACAATTAACGTATGTTGGTAAATTTATTTTTAAAGTTTTAGTATAAAATTGCAAGATAAATAAGCCAACATAAATAAGCCAAACAAATATTTTTAATACATGTTATTTAATAATTCTTTTAATTTTTAAGCAATTCGATCTTTTCAAATTTATACTTGTAAGTATTTTCGCGCAATTACGTATTTCAGGTAGTGATTATTATTAATGTCGATTACAACAAATAGTATCGATTTCGAGACCATACAGAAAACGAAATTACTGCTGTCACAGTTATTGTTCGGTTAGTGCAGTTTAAAAAAAGAGAAACTTATCAATTAAGGAAAAAATGCATTCTACTATACAAATGTGATTCAATTTGAAAATTTCTATTTTTTAATAAGATGGAGGTAAAATGGATCTTTTCTTGTTCTTTGTAAACGCTTTATAAATAACTACGAGCAATAACTCATCTAATATCTATAACTTAATAGGATTGCTATGCGCAAATATCTACAATATGTATAAACACCATTGTTGTATTGTATACACTGTGCTGTTCGTAACATTATAGGTAAAGACCTTTGGCTTCTCCTTGGCTCCATAACAAAACAGGATTTGTCATTACCTCTTTTACATAGGCCATGCAATACAATACAAAATGGCAGTAGTTGCAATAAAAAGTGATGTATTAAAAGAAGATGAACGATGAGGATTTTTACTCTAATACTGCTGCCACAAGTTTGTCAAGTTACAAACAAGAAATCTATCTTGAAGGTAAGCGTTAGGAAACACTACGATTCATTCTTCCCTGGTACAATCATTGTAAATCTATTCAAATTTATCAAATACAAATCTTAGCAAATATCTCATTTTCTAAAAATAATAAAGCCGTCAATGTGTTGTTAGCAAAGTGGAAGACCGAGATTAAGTTATATTTAAATATGGAACGACTGCAGAGATGTCCAAATTGATGGAGAACTCATTGTGCACATCGATATTTACACTTATCGGGATATACAATATACTGATTCTATTAAAATTTATATTACACAAAAATAATAATATCGCATATCACAAATGAGTATGAATTAACGTCGTACATATCGTATATATCTAAAAAGCATGTTTCTTTTACACTAATATTAATGTTCATTTGTATATTCAAGCAATAGCGATATACACAATTCAATTTGAATATTTTTAATTAGATAATTTTGATATACAGTTAAGACAATTTTGTAAAAAGTTTCTGTAATCTCCTTAAAATCGTATCCGCTTTAACTTATTTGTGTGTAATGACATTTTTAGCAATTTTATGGAAATTCGCTTATCTGCAAGTAATAATTTTCATTTTTATATTCCTTTTGAGAATCATCTCTTCCATCGTTTCTCTAGCATGCCAGTTCTTAAAGTGCGATTCTCTAATTCTACATAATACACAAAATTATTATGTAAAAATTGATAAATTATAAAATATAACGATTGACGCGAACCGAAGCTTATAATAATAGCTTGGTTATGAGTATATTCTACACATATATTTTCTCCCTTTCTTTTCTCTGTCTGTCTCTCTTTCTCTCTCTTTCTTATACACATACAAATTACCTTTCACACAAAACACGATATAATATTAAAGCGATTGATGTACAACTTTTGCAATACAAAAGTATGAAGATCTATAAGGGCAAATTGACATAATTATTATGAAAAATTTTATATCTTTACGATAATGTGAGATTAACTTAAACTTAATGTAGTCGCTTGTTTCGAATGGCTAAATAAAGGGAGGGAATGAATACATGCATAAACAGAAATGACCAAGTGGACACAATCGTCACGTCATCAGTGTCCTCGTATCATCACTGATCTTATAGATAAAATATTCACTTGTCAATGTTGAGTCTCGTTCACAATTTTTACACTGTCTAGTTGATTTTTCTCATTTTTGTCGTCATCCTTATCCGGATTATCCCATGCTTGCCTTTGACCAGAACCGAAAATTGCATAAAATGTCGCACAAAAGATATAAACGCCAGCGCAGATCATAAATACAATCCTCCATTTTGCTTGTGATGGCTGAAAATATTAACATAACATAAATAATATTGTATTTAATTTCAATTACACACGCACGCATGCACGCACGCACGCACACATACACACACACACACACACACACACACACACACACACACGCACGCACGCACGCACACACACACGCACGCACTTACCGATTTAGCAATCACTTCTCCAACAGTAATCGGTGCGAGAAGTCCAGCGAGATTAGCGATACAATTTGTAAAGGACATTAAAATCCCAGCAAATCTTGGAGAAATGTCGAGGTGATTTACTTTAAAACCAGAATAAATAGCACCATTCAGACCGACTCCCAATGTAATAATAGTTACTGTCAACCAGGCATTGCAACCGGTATACGAAGCCGCTATCAATGCCAAGGCCGGTGCAAATTGGCCGATGCTGTTAACAATCTTGCGAGTTACAGTATGAGTAAATTTTCCCGAAGAGATCATCCAATCAGCGACATGAGAGATAAACATGGAGAAAAGCCACATAGCAAAATACGGAAGTGCTGAATAAATACCATTCTGAAATATAAGATAAATGATAAACGAGTTTCGTACAGAGAAATCCTCCTTTTTTTCCAAATTTTGAATTTATCATTCATGAATAACATTACTTACTTTTTTAATACTGAAGTGAAGAATCTGTTTCATAAATGTCGGAAGTTGAGTCATCAATGTTTCGTATCCATAATTTTGACCCATATGCGCCATTAAGATAGCCCAAAATGGTAACGAAGTTGCAATGGATTTCCATGGTACGGGAGGCGACGACTAAAAAAAAAAAGAATATTAGTTATCTCAACTTTGTTATTATTAATATATTTCGTGTCATATCAATTCTAAGTGATTTTTATCTGCTATGGCTGCGTGAGTCAGATGATTTACAGTATTTTTGTTTGTATTTGTTAAGTAAAATGTATTTTATAATAATTAAAAAATTACAAAAATTATTGTTATAAGGAAAATCTAATATACACCAATATTAAATCATAAAGTAATCCAATATATGACCTCGCTATTTGTGGATAATTACACAATAAATTCAATAAATAATATTAAGGCAATAACCTTAGTTTTATACTTACTTTTTCTTTAAATGTTCATCATGTATCGATGTAAATATTTGAAAATATCTCATATATTTTTAATGTTCAGAAATATATATTTTTTAAAATCTATCAATTTTCAATTTTGGACTTAGCAAAAAATTACAAAACTTAGATAAACTATAAAGTTTGATTATCTTCATTATAATTATATAGCCACACATAAGATCGATATAAAAAATTACAAGTACGTTTCTTTCTATAATTAAAATATCAAACGGTTTGAGTGATATGTTTAACATGAATTACCGATAATCTACACGGCATGAAATGTATAGAAGAGATCTATTGTATTATTATAAAAAACGATAGATTAGATAAATTAAGATAAATTCGACTAAATATTCGATTTACATAATAAATTGAGATAAATGTTCGATTAATTCACATAGCAAAAAAATGAAAAGAAACTCACGGATATACCAGCACTACCCCATAGAGAGCTGAGTATGAACTTCTTTTCATCTTCAGCGATGCTTGGATGTTGTTCCGGATCCTCATAGACCCATATGAGGAACGCTATGCACCAGAGGGTACCAATAACACCAAATACGTAGAAAATGGATGGCCATCCGCCTACTAATTGCCAATCGGCCAACAAACCGCTCAACGGCATAGATATTATCGTACCAAACTGTGCACCTATCGATGTGAAGAGAGAGAAAAATGCAAAAAAAAAACATGATTAGTTATTATTATCGGGCGTCCGATCCTCCTTATGCTCTTTCTCTTTTTACCAACGAAAAAAAACCTTGAGGGAGTGCATGGTTAAAAAAGACGATAACTCAAGAAATTGAAAATGGCCCACGGTCCACGGTCCACAAATCTCGTCACAGCAAGAAGCGCGCGTACACACAGTAGCGACTCGATGCATCAAAATGCCCCAGAGACAGAGAGGAGGATTCTCGCGTAGCGAACTAGCTCTCGATTCGATACACGCGATAAATCGCTACATAAAGGAAGAAAAAAATCGCATTGAACGAGCTTACCGGCATAGACAAAGGCACCCATCCTGCTCCGCTCGTTAGGTGGTATCCATTTCGCCAGCAGTGCGTGTGTGCAAGGCACAATAGGACCCTGCAATAGGGATTAATCCATTCCTAGGGGGAAGGAAATACACCCGTACAATCAAAAAACGTTCACACTCAAACGGATCAGTAAGCCTTTAAGCTTATGACTATAATTACTTATATTATTAATTATTATATTATTACATGTTAATGCTAAAACTAATATATAAATCTTTCTCTACAAATGTATACACACAGAGATTTTTGTCTTACTAATTAAAGTGTTTGTCAGCATAATACATAATGTAGAAAACTAGGACTAAAATAAAAGGCAAATAATAATGGCTATGTAATAAATGTTTGTTTATCAAATTTTTTCAATTTGTGAACTTTATACTTACGAACGAATGAAAGTTGTTTGCAAAATATATATTTGGACAACAGATAACCGATCCCGAAACATCACACATTCTCATCTTCGCTCGTTCTTCTCGAGTCTCAATCAAACTATTACGTGTTATAATAGTAAGGGATTTTTGAAATGTTACTTACCTCTCCTAAACCCTGAATGAAGCGAACGATTATCAGCGGCCAATATCCCCAATTCGCGGATATTGGGACTAGTAATCCAAAAAGCGAATTGATCAGCATGCCGATTCCGAGGAAGTATTTGGCGCCGTAACGCTTGGCAAGTATACCGAATGGTATTTGCGTTATAACGTAGCCCCAAAAGAATGAACTTAAAAGATAGCCTTGTTGCTTGTTGTCCCATACAAATGGTCCGTCGGCGCTCTGCAAAGACATTTTTAGTTCCTTCACATAAATTCTCGCAATCTCTTAAAAACAAAATTTTGTATACTTACGCGTTCGGCAGCGTCGGTTTCATTGGTCAACTTTCCGCATTTATCCTCGATTTCTATCACCTCATCGTTGTTCTTGATAGCTGTATGATTAACCATCGCGACGATAGCCACAGACATGTTGGTCCTCATTATGTAAGCATTTGCCATACCGAGAAATATCATGAAAGTCACCATGTGACGCTTCCCAAACCGGACTGAAAGAATAAAGAAACGTATTATTAAATTGCGATATCGACAAGTAAAGATAACGCAAACGAAATGTTATATAATATCTCATATTATACTCAATATCTTTATTCATTAACAATAAATCTGCATGTCTAATTTTAATTACTGAAAGTTTCAATTTCTCTATAGAAATTGTTTCTAAAAATATAATAGGATATTGTTTATTGCATCTTTTATTAATTATCTTTTTGTTAAAAATTTACGTAACTAACAGTAAGCTTTAAATTAAAATTCTAAAGATTTCAATTGGAAAAATTTCCATTTGAGCAAAATCAATTCCGGATTAAAATCTATTATTTAAGAAATATACAATGTTAAAAGTATTTTGTCTTATATAATGCACTGTTATATATAACAGTATATTGTGTAATGTACATTATATGTTTTGTAGCGCTAGAATACATGTGCCGTCTAAATATTATTGTGATAATTAGAATGAAGACATTGTGGCATCGTTAATTAACACTCCTGAAATATTCGCCAAAGCATGTCCTGTAACTACTAATATGCATTAGCAGATACTCTGCCAAATTTTCACGGAAATAACCGAAGGACGAGCCGTGGGATTAATGTCGAGGTGAGGGTTACGCCAAAAAAGACTATGACGTGAGTTAATTGAGCTACAAACTATAAACTATAAATCAACGGAAACGTGCTATCAAATACATCTATATAAAATCATATGATGTCACAAAAATCTTATATTTCAACAAATAATTTTGCCGTTCCTATAGAATCTGATATTGTTTCATGTGGCAAAAAATTATTTTAAGATAAATCAATTTGTATTTCAAATTTTTTAATTTATATTCGAATTCGAAACTGTATTTCGAAATCTTAAAAAAAAGACCAACGTCAGCTTGTAATTTATAGGCAAAGAAAAATAAACTATTAAAAACAA
>NW_017259576.1:51736-72511 GCF_001594045.1 Atta colombica | reverse complement strand
ATATATATATATATATATTCAACTTATAGAATGATATCAGTTTTATTTTCGAGGTTTGTTGAACAAAGTTCGTGCAAATTTCACATAAATTTTTTGAGAATTTTCGTCATTTCGCAACAGAATTGTTGAGTTTTTGCGCAGCAATCAATGAACGTGAGTCATTAGATTGTAATCGGTTATATGATATGTACGACATGTAAATGCCGTGTCGTGCGTAATAACTGCTGCGGGTTTCATTGTTACAATTAACAAAGATTCGTATGAATTACAAAGTATAAAAGTCTTACTCTCTTAATATTTCACGTTAATAAGCTACGATCTATGTGCTACATTTGATCAATGTGTATGTAAGAAGATCAAATTTGCCATCGCATCATTAATTGATCAATGATTGGTACAAAGAAGCGACAAATAAGAATCAAATAGTTACTCGTGTAATTGTGTCATAAATATTCATGAAAAAGAATGTTAAGACATTGTATGTCTTCGTTATACATATAGTACATGTATGAGTATGTACATGAAGAGTATGTACATGAAGAGCTTCGAATAATATTCCACGAGTTTGAAATCGCGTCAGCGGTGATATAATATATGAAGCACCATTTCATTTATGACAATCTTTTCTATTTATAATCTACATTTTGTGTTATCATCGTTATCCCTTTTTAACGTGAATTCTTGTATATTTACTTTTACAGATAAAAATGTATTAGAGATAATAATACAAATTTTTTTTATTTTAAAATTTTTTAAATTTTTAAATTTTATAATTTTTAATATATTTATTATATATCACAATTCTAAAAATTGTGATTAAATCTATTTCAATGACAGAGGTCGAAAAAAATCTAAGTTAAAATCTAAATTAAAATAAATGATTCTCTCATATTTGGCTCTATAAATTATGTAGAAAATATGCGATCGCCAGATATTTGCTATTTAAAGATTGCTGCTTCGAAAAAACGACTCTTATTGACTTATGCGAATCAGAACTTTATCTCGCCTTATTTAATCAACTTTAAATGAGTGCCCACAGTCTAAATCGCTGCAATCGATTCTATTTGATCCTAGTGAGAAACCTTTTGTACGATGCGCGAATCAACTACAATGAAGCTAACGATGTTAGTGAAGAATAACGAGCACTTCATTTTAAAGGGATTGCCAGACAAGTATGTTTACCATCGTGATGTTTATCACCGGTAGTTTAGTACATGAGTCATCGCATAATCGATAGCGTAATCGCTTACATGAACTCCGTGGGCTGAGTTTAGCTCAACTCTAAAATTTTTTTAACATTATAACTTTATGATTATTATGAAAAAAATCAATTCCTTGACAGAAATCTACAATCGATATATATTTATTCAATAAAATTCAATCTCTCTCTCTCTCTCTCTCTCTTTCTCATTGTTTATAATTTTCTAAGTCTAAGATTTAATTCCAAATATCTTTGTAATAAAGCGATTTTAAAATGTTATAATAAAGTTTACTTTATAATTTAAGAAAATCATTAAAGTTATCAATTCATGAAATTTTTGAGATTTTCTCAAAGCCTAAAAATTATTAACATTTTGAAAAACAGCAGTCTCCTTATTTACTTATAGATATCTTATAGATACCTTATATCAGATTATCTTCTTTATTCTCATTATGTCTCTCTATGTAAACGAACGCTTTGTCATAACTTCTACGTATTATGTTAGTAATTACAGTCGCTTCTTTCTACGTCACACGGAACAAACGATATCTTTTTTTCCCTTTTATTTTCTCTCAGTTGATGTTACAAAACTTCATGGTCGATTACATTCGACTTGTACGTCTCTTATCACGCTTAGATTAACACTACACCGCGTTCTCCTAGACGTCGCAGAGAGAAAGCAAACAAAAAGAAGAGCAAATGAAGGAAAATGAGATAGGAGGCGAAAGTGAAACGCCGTGCCGGATTGATTCGCTTCAATTCATGCAAGTGTTTCTAGGAATAAATTTCAACGCCCACTCACCAAACCAACTTAAGTCAATTGACATCGGACGACATTCTCATTACAATTTAAATTGATCAGTTCTCCTAGCCCACGCATAAATTATCTAAAATCATCACATGTGTTTCTCCCTTTTTTAATTCTTTTCTGTGATGTCTTATTCTTTTAAAAATCACATACATACGTTATTCGCTATAAAAGAGAATCATTTACGACTTTACGCACAATAATTGTAAAAAACATCTTTCTTCTAATTAATTCTTGTACCTCTTATATCGACTTTAAATGTTGTAAGGTATGTAAGTATTAATATTGTAAGTAATTATAAGAACACTTATTTAAAATGTATTTTCCAATTTTTTTGATCAAACGAAATATTGCCGATCATCAAATAAAAGAAAAGAAACGTTTTTGTCCGATTTTTTTTCTATATGCGCTTCCCCACAAGCTTTACAATTAGCAACTTTATGAGAAAAATTGCGCAAGATTGCAAAAAGTGCAAGTACTGCGTCTATTTATAATGGACTTCTTGCATTTGTAGTCGCATATCACTAAATTGGAATCAATTATTGTATCAATACGTGAGGTTGCGTTATTCGAAAACGATCTTCCATTATCTGAGATCAAGCGTTTGACCTTACAATTACGTCAATAATTCATTGTAGGATTATTAACTAAAGATTAACCAGAGGGATAAAGTCTAAAAGTAGATATTGTTATAATTTTCCATAGCTTTCTTAAACATACCGAAAATATTAGAGAAAACAATTTCTATTATGCATTCATATATTATTTAAATTCTTTTTCCTTTAAGTTCAAGGATTATATTTATTAATACCTCGCTTATTTATGATATATGAAATTTTATTATTTTTAATTTTGTATTTAAATTAAAAATCATCCTTGTATGAAACCGCAATTAATTCTAATGATAAGCTTTCTTTCATTTAATTTTTTTCTACTGTTCAGTAGTCACGTCATAGTCTAGATCTTATGATACGAATAATATATTTCAGAACGTCCGCCTAGCTGATCCCCTCTTCTGCCCCACTTAATCAAATCTTAATAAATAAATTATATAATAATGCGCTCTCAAAATCCACAAAAATTATACTATCTAAGTTCCTTAAGGGTCGCAAAAATCGAAATTGCTTTGACAGTAGCGCATAAATCGAAAATATATTTTGCATAGTTAGCGTAATTTTGCAATTTTAAACGATTTAGGGATGAATATGATTGTTTGCACCAAAAGAGAAATGCCTTAAGGAATACAGCTATGAAACTATGTGAATGTGAAAGCGCATAAATCCTGTATATTTGATTTTCTAAGTTGATTGTTATCAATATGGGATTGACTAATAGACAAAAATATTTTTTTTTAGTTAAACGAAATAAGCACAAAAATTTTTTTTTGCGGATTTTGAGAGCGCATTATTATATAATTTATTCATTAAGATTTAGTTAAGTGGGAAGGCCAGTTAAGCAGACGTTATTCCAGGAATATATTACAGTAAGAATAAAATGTATTCCCGATAAATTTTTGAAACCATTTCTTTTATAAAAGTTTGAATAATTATCTTTTTCCATAAGTTTTGGATTTCTAATATTAAATATTTCTAATATTAAATATCTCATTAATTTTTAACTAAAGTTCGAAAAATTAATATAATTTTGTCAGTTCTAACTGCAAAATTAGATTTTAATTCCAATTTCTACTTTTTACTACAAATTTCTAGAAATTTGATAGAGAGAGTGTTATATAAAAATTATCTTTTTTTTTTACATTCTTGTCTTTTTTTGCTTTCTTATCTTTTTTTTTCTGATATCCTTTATTTACAGGGTAATAATCTCGTGATGTGATTGATGGTTTAATATCGTTGCCACATTTGAACTTGCGTAAGTTTCACTTCAAGATATCGGAAGGATTATTGAGTAAGAATTTGACTGTAACAGTATAATCGACGATGATTTTATTTAACATATTAATATGTTGGTCGAAGAATTTTCCTATCTTGGCATGCCCCATGTCCTATCTGGACGTGGGGCATGCCAAAAATTCGCGGATGAAATCATTGATAAAATAACCATTAAGACAAGAGCAAAGCATGTTCGCTGATAAGTGAGAATGAAGGCCAAGAGATGGAAGGTTTATTGGCTCGAATCCAGCCACATTTTATCTGTGCTTGCATCGCCAAATGTACTTTCGTGTGCATTTCACAAGCGTTCTTAAATACCTTGCAATATACAATTATATTTATAAATGGCAGTACTTAGTATCGATTATTTCGAAAATGAGAGCCAGGAAAAAGAGAAACTGCCAAAATACAGACGAACGAATAAGAGAACGATAAATAACCATTATTTTTGTACAACATGTAACATCAAAAAAGATTGAATTATTTACATTTTTCAATTTATTATTGCAGATATATAATGCAGACATTATATGCAGATATTATATAATATAATATTTTACGAAATATAATAAAAAATAGATCCTTAATTATACAGTGATAAGTGCAGAAAGCTAAATAAATGCTGCTGTTGGTCCATACATGCTTAATAATGCATAAATTTTTTAACTGCATTTTCAAAATATTACTAATAAAATC
Source organism: Atta colombica (assembly GCF_001594045.1). Taxonomy (NCBI): domain Eukaryota; kingdom Metazoa; phylum Arthropoda; class Insecta; order Hymenoptera; family Formicidae; genus Atta; species Atta colombica. Next base: position 67,917 of record NW_017259576.1, on the reverse strand, counting down.
AGCTCGATTATTATTTACATACATCCATGGTCTTCTCTTTAAAAAAAAAATTTAGAAATCAAACAAAAGCAAAAAAGCAATTCAAAAGAGTCTATATTATATCTATAATTAATCACACAAATTATATTTTTATGTCTATTTTTATTAGCTATTCGCGCACCTATCTTTTACAATCACCTAAGAATTACATAATTAATTTATTATTCGAATTTATTATTCGATTCGAAAAAATTAAAGACGCATTAATAAACGTAAAATAAACCGAATATCTTTAACATCATAAAAGATCACGTAATGAACGGAATCAACAAAAATTGGACGGGGTCATGTATTATTTTATATTATTAGACTTGTGCCTATTTTTATACACAGCTCAACTTCTATATATCATTTTCATAGTTAGGGCGCGAGTTTCCTCCTAGATTCCGCGCCATTGCACTTCATCCTGCACTTATATGCGTCGGGAAACAGGCAGCGTTAGCTCAAGCTCGAACTGAATGCCAAAGATTACCAAGACATCATAATCATGAGGGGCATGACAGCCATGTTGGTTTAAACAATCTGCCGAAGGCATCCGAATCGTGTTTCAGCAAACTCGACGATATTCGACGCGTCGTGTCGTTTAGATTAATTTTCCGTTCTTAACGCATTCAAAATGCATCTAATTGTGTCGATGTACAAAAAAAGAAGTTATCACTGCTATATTAAAAAAAAAAAGACTATCGATTGTTTAAGAACACTATTGATGATATATGATGTCATATAAGGTTACTATGAGAATCTTATCAATGCATTCTGTCGCGCGTGAGAAAAATCGTAGAAAGATATGCTGATAGTAATATCAATCATATGTGAGTAATGTTTTTTTTACATCGCATTATTAACATAGTTTTTTCCTATTAATCATTATTTATTGAGCATTATGTATTGATTTGCATATAATTTAAAAAGTATATAATAAGAAACCAATTAATTTTTGTCAAAGTTTATTATCACATATTTTTACTTTATTTTGACATTAATCTGTATCTTTATACATTATCAAGGAGAAGCTTTTATAAATATTTATAAAAATGTAAATTTCCATATGAAAAAAATAATCTATGTATGTATAATTACATTATGCATTAATAATTCAACAAATTATTTTTTTTATTGAAAAAATACTCGATGGATCTCTTTTTTCTTCGAACGTTCTGAGAATTATCTAAATAATTAGGAATTAAAGAATTGTATTATTTATAGATCCTCAATCATAATTGAGAATCTATAACACAATGATCCCTTTTTTAAATTCGTAATTATTTAAATAATTTGCAGAACTTTTGATGAAAAAAGAATAATATCATCATCAATCATATATATGTAATATCTACAAATAATACGATAACAAAGTCTCTTAAATGTTCTCCATTAACATTTGAACTAGTTTGCAAAAATAACTTCGCAACAAGCTATTTTCCTTATGTTGACTAATAATGCCTATTAAGAGGAAACGATCTCGGAAGGGATTAACATATTCAACATTTATCAATCATCGCAAATAAGTATCTATCAAGTCTTCACGCGATCGATCATTTTCCAAGACGACCGTCACTGGGCGCCTACAGCGTCGTTCGTAGTCATCAGCCATCGAGCACGTGGCTGAGTTCGGTAGAAATAGCTTCGGCAAACAGCGATATAGAGAATATCGCGGTGTGTGCGTTAACGGTGTGTCTTCAATTGTATTGCGAAACACAGAGAAGTACAACGCCGAAAGAACGACTAGGGGAGATGAGACAAGAGGCCGGACGGGAGACGTCGTATTGGAAAGGCAAACCGCGAGAATTGGCAGAGGGAAGAGTGGTGAAGAGGAGAGAAAGAGAGAGAGAAGAGAGCTGTGTCTCCTGCACGTGAACACGCGTCTTACGATTGCTCATGACGTGCGTGAACACTATTGTCGTTTACCCACCAGTACGCATTGCGTGCGCGATACATCGCGCGATTGTGCTGGTGCATATGGAACGAGTTCCAGACTCGACTGGAAAAATAATGAAAAAAATAAAGAATAAAAGAACGGTGTGAATTTAGGGAAATAATCGAGGTTGATGAATCGGAATGGCATAACAATTTTGCAATAACAATAAACCATCATAAAGATTATAAGTGAAATAATAAAAAAACGACTATTAGTTTAAAATATTGTAATTGTATACATATATTATTATTTTTAAAAACTATATATTTGCTCAATACTACTTACGTAATTAATGTTTTTTTTCATGCAATAAAAATTTGCTTAAACGCATTAAACGTGACATTTGTAATAGCATATACATTTAATTTAAAATTTTTCCTAATAGTACAGTAAACACTGTATATACTCAATACTGTATATACACTGTATATACCGAAAGAAACACGAGCAAAATATATTTTATGTATATTCTCTCTAGAGAAACGGTAATATGTATAGAAGAATGTGTATGTTGTACGTCACACATATCGACACGATGATTACGCGAAGCTTTTAAAATACGAAAGATGATATCTTATATGTAAAGGGGCTTTTAAAGAACATTAAATAAAATTAAAATTAAGGATGTTAAGTAAAATTTTAAATACACCTGTAAGGCTATATTAAACTAATGCTAAAAAGTCTAACATTAAATGCGACGAATGCTAAAGAACTTCCGAAAATATTTGCGAAACATTTCATGAGATTTCCAATAAATATTTATTTTTAATTTTCATTAGTATTAATAATACATACCTATTCATAGTAATGTATTCATTAGATACGGAACATTATTTGATTTTTTTATAGTTAATTAATGTTTATTTCAATATATTTCGAATTAATGATGATTTATCCAAGATAAAGCGATTTTGAAATAAATGACTTTGCATACTGAAACGTTAATATTATTGATAAATAGCAGATCTATTAGGCAGAAATCCAAACAATTTTTGTGTCACGTAAGCATTAGTGCCATACAATCAACGATGATATAAAGTGTATACATAGTTTGTCACGTATTCATAAGAATAAAATACCTGATAAAGGCCTATCTTTCTCGGAAATATATATAAAGATGGAATATTTGAAATTCTCGAAAAAATATCCACAACCTTTTTATGAAAAAGGTGAAAGTATGCCGAAAATATGATAATATATATTAATTTATATAAAAAAATAAAAATTAAAAATAGTATTAATACGTATAAAAATGTATCTATATGTGTATTATTGTCCTTTATAAATAAAACATATTATATTATATATTATCATATTTCTTCACAGAAATTTCTGAAAAAAATATTTCAAATAAAATAAGAATATATTTATGAAGAAGTAAAATATTGATCTTTCGTGCAGAAATTCATTTCGAAAAAGATTGAACTTTGATCTGGTCAAATATCATCAATAATTTAAACTTTGTTATCATCGTCAGTAATTTATGGTCACGTATTGCCTCTTCTGCTGTACAGAGATAAATTTGATAGTCAACGAGCTATTATAATTGTGAGCACAAACAATTATATATTAATTTGGTTAACATTACATGGAACGCTCCATAAACATTCTGCACTCTCTTTTTTCACAAATGTTTAAAATCTAAATTTAAATAAAATATTTATGGAATAAACTATAGCGAGTATCGATTTTTCACGCAGAAATTATTCCTACGACAGAAAACTTTATTTTAATAAACTTTATCAAACTCGAAACTTTAATTCTTTCAATATTTTTCCAATCTTATGTTAGAATTAATTCTGTGAAAAACCGACTAAAGAGTCTACTTAAAGAATTAAAAAATAATTTTCGCTTATTCTTTCGTATTTTTAAAATCTTTTATATATAATATAACCCCCCTCCCCCAATTATTCGCTGTTTTACTTGTTTTTTTTTTATAGAAAAGAGCAAAACTGATCGAAAATTCGGCAAATAAAAAGTAAGCCCTCGCGGGAATTTTGCGCATGCCGAATGTGCAACACGCTGTACACTATTTTTGTGATAGCGGCTAAATACACAAGTCATTCGGCGGCCTTGACGTCACCTATCGCGAGAAAAACGCATTTTGTTCTCGAAGTTTCATTCCTCGAGTCCACGTACGCCGAAAAAAAACCCCCGTAGCAATTTTTCCGTAATTACAATAAACAGTTCTCCGTTCGGACAAACAGATGCGTAATACGAGCGATGCGTTCCGCGGAAGAACGGATGCTTCGTATCCGTACTCTTATCTAGATAGCGACCGTTTTCGCGATGCGTCATCATCGAGGCGATGAATGCCATGCCTCTCATCGCGTGTATCCGCGCTTTTTCCTTTAATTTGCTTGGCAAAAATGATGCTCTTTAAACTAATTCTTTTTTTGCGATAATGTGAATTATTTGTGTGGAATAATTTTTTACAAGGTATTTAACTATTTCGTTTTTTTATTGATGTGTATATGCGTATATACGTATTACTTAGCTTATACTATAATAATTATTACATTACTGTTTATAATTATTTTACATATTTCGTTAATAAAATTCATCAAATTTATCGCGATATCTCATAATTCCCTTCTGTTAATAAAGTTAGATTACTTTTTAAATAATTGCGTATCGTAGTACATTTTACAGATTATAGATTTAAGTACATTGTTTGCGTTTTTATAAAATTCAATTCACATACTTTTTGCGAGTTATTTTTAGAGTATGACATAAATTCTTTCGATATAGGTACAATATTGTATTGTAAAATCGTTTCATATTTCTAAAAAAGGAATGTTGGAAAGTTGGGAACATTTCTACAATTAGATATGAGCATTCAAGAAATAATTGTGAAAGTTTCTTTAGATCTCTTTCGACTAAGTCCAAGTCAAAAGAAAATGAAAATCTTTTATATATAATATATCCCTTGAGACCTAAAACGAAAAAAATGTTTGTCTAACAATAAATGAATGGTCATTAAAGTCCAACGATATTTCAACGATATTTCTTTCTTTTTTTGCACAGAGAGAGAGAGAGAGAGAGAGAGAGAGAGAGAGAGAGAGAATAAAAACTCTTATATAATATATAATATATTAATTTTTTTTGTTGTCTTATATTCTGAGTTGAATTCAACAATAATGCATTGTGATAATTTATTGTATAATTAATTCTTTAAATATTTGATATGATATATGAAGTATTTGATATCTATAAGTATATTGCACAATTTGTAGTTAATTTTAAATCACTTGAAATATTTCGGTTGATTTTTCCGAAGTGCTACTATAAAATTTGATTACATTAAATACGTGCAAAGATTATTACAGAATTTTCAAGCGATTTACAATTAATTATAAATTGTAAAATACAATGAATTTTAATAGCGATGCAGATATTTAAATATTTACAGAAAAAGTATGCAATAAGTGGGTGATAAAAAAGTAAGAAAAAATTTCAGCGTCAGCTTTTTCGAGACTCGCGGAAATCGACAAATAACTAATCAACATACGTTACAATTGCGTAAACATTAGACAACCAACTGTGAAACAGTATCGTTGCAAGACATGGACACTCTTAACCAGCATGATTTAATATCATTGCAAATTAAAAATTACAAATAAAACACTTTTATAAAGATAAAAAATAAATTTCCTTATTCAAGATATCCGCATTTAAAGCGTAAAATGTGACGTTAAATTATACGCGTTCTGTTACGAAGCAGAGACGCACCATAATATTTATAAAGTATTGAAATGAATAGAAAACTGTCTGCTTTATTAGATAAAATAGAGAAGGTACAGAGAAATAAATTGAAGGTTCATTGACGCTACGAGCAGTTGATGAGAAATGTGGTCCAGATTGAGAAGGATCTTCGTACAAATAAAAAAGGCAAAATTTCGTTAAATAATAATTAGCAATGTTATGCGTTTTGATATAAAAAATATTGATTGATATGATTTTTAGAAAGGAAGAAAAAGGAAAAAATTAGTATAAGATTTAGTATAATAATCTGTTCGAATAAAAACAATAACTGATTGTGGAAATTTAGAAAAAAATCTTAGATGAAAAAAATAGTAGAAGAATCATTATGATAGATAGAATTTGATAATCGATTAAATATTGATAATAGATTTGAAGTTCAAAGTCATATTTTGAATAGAAATCTAGTAGCGCTTTATCTATCAATTGAATGAAGAAAAATCTTGCTGAGAGAAAAAGAGAGAGACAGAGAGAAGAAAGGAAAGAGAGAGACAGATATCATCTCTACTTATTAAGCGCTTTAGATTCTCTCAAGTGCTAAAAATCAATACATAATTGAACAATAAAATAAAAAAAGTGAAAATAAAATTACAAAAATAAAGAAAAAAGAAAATAAAGTAGACAAAGATGAAAATTGAGAAATAGAGAGAGAAAAAGAGAGAAAGAGCGAGAGAGAGAGAGAGAGAGAAGCATAAACGTGTACAGTCGAACACGTGGTCTGCCGCCATCGAGACGAACATCGCGCGCGAGTTTACCTCGTCTCGGATTACAGCATTTCGCGAAACGAGAATTATGGAGTGCATGAAATCAGTGCAGAGTTTCTTCAACATGTCGCGCTCCGAAATCGCGCGTCCTTTCGAATATCTCATTCCGCCCGGCACACATTCCGAATTGAATGGAAGACGAGATTTTCGAATCTTGGAATTTTCCCTGTTGTCAAGAAGCTCGACGTTTCTTGCGCGTGCCTATCGGCTATTTTTGTGCATTCATGTCAATGACGAAGTCACATTTGTCTCGACCGGTCGTCCGCGAGAAAGAGCAGTCCAAAAACTCCGCATAGCGACAAGAATATACCGTGAGGAAAAGAATATACCGTGAGGAAAAGAATATATATCGAAAGAAAAATATCGAGGATTTCTCGCTTCTTATTCGCTTAGCAAATAAAAAAAAAAAAATCGGCGGATCAGCAATTTCCGTATCGCGTCAGTGAGGCCGATGGAACGGTAATCAGGAGAGACACAATACCTTTTTTTCTTCTTCTTTCCCGCTCTTCTTCGTCGAGTCCAGGCTGTTCCCATACAAGCACGTGGCCATTTCGTCCCCTGTTCTCGCTGTCGCGGTTCATCGCACACTCGGCACGTGGAACGAGAATGAGAAACGCGATTTGCAACGCTCCTTGAACGACGATAACGACGAACGTCAATGACGGCGTTCGGCGCGATAACACGGACTGTCCTTTCTCGCGCGCGCGCGCGTAGTTCGCTACCGCTCCTCAACACTCTCGCAACTCGTTCCGTACAGACGCCGAAATGCGCCGAGGAGAGAAACGCGCCTGCGTTCTCTACTTTACGCCGGTCCGACGACGGCCGACGGCGACGATGACGACAAGATTGCGCACGAGGCAAAGGCGACGAGCAACACACACGGATGGCAAATAATACTCGAGACTGAAAAAACGAGGTTAAGTCTTCGCGAGGTACGAAGTACACTGGTTATGCGGGTTATGCCGGGACGACGAAACTTGTGTAATCGACCGGCTGTTCTCGCTGCTCCACAAATACTTACTCCGATAACAGCGGATCGACAAGCGAGCGGCCGAACAAACGAACCGGAATTCTGATTGGCGGACGAATTCGCTATGCTAGCCGCTCGGCTAATCAAAATGCAGCGCGGCAAAAATTGTGACTGGAGGCGCGAAACTTGAATAAGTTAAGGGCGTGGAGATAACACGCTATTGGTGAAATCTTCAGAGACAAGTAGGAGGGTAGAAACATCTTTTCTCCTTAGTTTTCTCCTTAGACTTTGTGTTAAAATACCGCACGGAATGGTAGAAGGTACAACATTCCCCTCCCCCTAAATCGGAGGAAACGTTACTAAAAGATCAGGTACAAAGGAAAATTAAGCTGAAGCTGATAAAGGAATGCGTAAAATACCAGATTTTTTGGTATTGTAGTCATTCTAAAAGAACCTTTCTTGTGTACATTTTTTTGTATTTTTTCTTGTATTTTTTGTGCTGAACTTATAAACATTTATTTCAAACTGATTTTATAGAAACATGTTGAAAATTACATTAAAAGTACAATTCCGTTGAAATCTGATCTCTGCAATTTTCAATATTTTCTTATCAATTTAACTTGAAATTGACATTTGCAAATAATTCAGAACGTAAAAGAAAATGAAAAATATATGCATAAGAAAAATTCCATTGTTTTGGTAAAAATTGACTTATTTTATTCATTGTCTAGAATATCGAAATAGTCAATTTTAGCTTAAGCGATGACTGAAAGCGGAACCTTTCTTACATACGTTTTTTCGTATTTTTTGATGTGCTGAATCATTTGCAAACGTTATTTTCAAGTTAATTGTTGAGAAAATATTGACAATTGCAATCAAAGATTAGATTTCGACAAAAATTTTAATGCGATTTTCAATGTGTTTCCCATCAGATTAGTTTGAAATATATCTGCAAATGATCAGCGCATAAAAACATATAAAAAAACGTGCACAAATCGTGTAAATCAAATGAATTCTTTTGTTTGATTAAAAAAAAAGGTTTAAATCAAAGAAATTATGTTCAAGTCAAAGAAATTTTTTCTTTAACCGTATAGCAAAGAAATATTTCCTTAAATCGAAGAAATCTTTCTCTGAATATATAATAAACTGTCTTTTATAACTTTACTTTCAAAATAAAACGAAAAATCTTTAATTAAACTACACCTTGGACTATGTCCATTTATACCAATTTAGATTAAATGAATAATGCAGATAGAATAAATTTCCATTTTATCTTTTTTTTCAAAAATTGTAGAGATTTGTAAACGACTTTTCTAATTACAAATATTGCAATTATATTGCGATTTTCTCAGTATTTTAATTTGACCAAACAGAAATTCGTTTTAAGATATATTTTTCTTTTACTAATTTTAGCTTTTTGAGATTTGCCTTAATGAATGCTAAATTGATATATTAATTAAGTCATTGGAAATAACAGTGATTCGATAACTGTGATAACTAGAACGGAGAAATAATTATAAATTCAAGAAATGAACATGATCTCGAGTTTTATTCCAATGAAGCATACATCTGCACATACACATCTGTACAATGTACATACACTACACATATGAAACCGTATGATTCACTTCTAACCTTCGGACTCAAAAGTTAAATGGATTATTGCCGTGTCGGATGTGTCGTTTTCTTCGTAAGAGTCATTTGCTATGCTTAGATCATAAATATTAAAAACGATCCCAAATTTCAAACAGATATTTAAAATTGGCAGGTTTTCAAGATGCTATTTCTACAAAAAGTATTCTATCCTAACTCGTTCGTCGTTTACTGAAAATATTTTTATACATATCTTCCCTCCGAAGAAATATATCTTTTTGCTTAAATCTTGCGAAAAATATGACTAAATTATATGCTATAATTGTAAATCCTTCAGTCTGATTGTTATATGTAACAACTCTGATTATATCAGATATTCGTAAGAAGGAAAAAACTGAGTCATTGCGAAGATAATATCATTTCGTATGCTTAATTGGAATCTCAGATTCATGAGCACAATTTATCTTCAAGCAGATCAAAATAAATTATATTTAAGTATATGAACGAAAAAGCAAGGGAACAATTATACTGAATAATTCAACTCGTTATCGTTATTTCTAAAGCGATATTAAAATTAACTGTAAAATTGATAAGCGATCGAATAATCAAAAATAAATATCATATTATAACATTCATAATTTAGATCACGGATGCATAATTATTATAAATCTTTATTTTTATTTTTTACAATTTTATTTTTCATTTTTATAAACTTCTCGCCAGCATGGCTAAAATTGCATAATGTTGCAACAGTTTCACGTCATATTCGCAAAGTAACGTCATTTCTGAAATAGTAGAAATAATTTATATCTAAAGCATATCTGTCCTAATCTGTCCTCTTATAATCTAATAGGAAAATATAGCTAATCGCTGTTAATGCTAACAACCGTTCTATCTCACGCGATTTTATTTCCGATTCGAGCTTGCGTCACATGGAAAAACGTGGATTAAATTGGCGGATCAATGATGCAGAGGACGAAAAATAATCAATACGTGCCACGTGGAGAATTTTGGCACGTTCAGGCTAACGATCAGCTATTTAGAACTCAACGTGCAGCTTTATTTCCATCAGTCACTTTCGTGATACGGACGTGATCATAGGCATCGGATCGATACTCAACCGCGATCGTGTTGAAGAATCATCAATGATCCGATGATGTTTTTATTCCGCGAAGGATTATATTTGAAAACTCGACTGCCGATTACGAAATTCTTCGTCACATTCCAACGTGCAATTTTAACAATTGATAAACGCAATACAATATCGAAGACTCTTTCGTTTACAAAAGCCGTTCTCAATAGCGTTATTGAAAATCTTCCGATATATTTATGTTTATCTTATGAAGAATCAATTCATAAATGGTAATATTAATATTAATATTAATACTGATGCAACAGTTAATTTCCGAACTAAACATCAGAAGGAAAAATCTCAAGAGTAGCTCATGAAGATATATTGAAAAAAATTATGTTATATCGACACCATTATTTTAATTAAAAATAATTTTATTAATTCAATAATACTATTAATGAAACAAATATATCATGCTTTTGTTTTAATGAAATTTTATTTGTTTTATTAATATCTATTGTTATATCAACAAGATTATTTTTAATTAAAATTGATACATCATTTTTTCAATGTATTTTTCAAGGAAATGTCTCATATTTGGTGAAATACATTACAAGAAAATAATAATAAATGAGATAATGAAAATATAAATCACAAAAATACAATTGCTAATCAGAGCCAACACATATTTGTGTGCGAATTCAAATTCTTTATTAAATAACAAATTAGTTAGATATTTTGATTCTTGTTTTTTGAATCATTCACAATAAATAATTAATAAAAACAAAAAAAAATATGTTCAAAATTACATGGAGATTAAAGAGAATGTCGCAATCAAGTACATTAAAATAAAGCAAACGACTCTGAGTTATAAGATGTGCGTCATCGCATAATAAATTTCTTGGACTTATAATCGGATCTCGATTATTAATCAAATTGAGAGTTCGTGTTATCTTTTATAAAAAATATTATAATTTCGTGGAAGACTTGATATTTTAAAAGTATTGGATCAATAGGTCACTCGAAGCTCTCGCGTTTGAGGGAATTTTTTGTTTTGATATTATGAACGGATTAACAGAGCAATCGATGATTGAAGATAGGCATGCGGGGTTTTCCATAGTGGAAATTGCATGGACATAACTAGCAAATATTTGTCTGACTTCTGAGTTTGCGTCGCGCGCCGTCGCCATCGTTCTCGTGAAGAATATACCCTCGCGAACGTGAGACGAAGTTGATTTGTAGCTTGCTGTTGTGTGCACAAATCATCGTCGTCTTCGCTGCCTATAATTGATTTGATTGCCACATATGCAGCGTTCAAAGCTGTCGGTGTGAGAATGTATGACTCGCGTAAATCAGAGGGAAAGGAAATCGCGAACTGTCGCCGAGAGTATGTAACGCGTCTCCTCTAATCAAGCGTTAAGTAATTGAAATTATGCTGAGTTGAACGTTAATTAGCAATTATTTCGCTCATCTTTCGCTGATTTCCCTCTCAAATCATAACTATAAGCAGAATAATAATCCCCAACAGAACAATTATATAATGCGAGATAGATTAAAAGAAATCAAAAGAATCATCGTTGTCTTAAAAATCGCTGCAAAAAATTACAATAAACTGTATTTTAAGATTTAATTTTTTAATTTATATAAAATTCATAAGTGTAAGTAATTTTTTTGCGAAAAATATTTCTTCAGAGTTTGAATCTCTCTCTCGAATTCCATGCGAACGTCTTAGACTTAGACGATTCCACAATATAAAATTAACTTTAATCGGTTTAAATCAGTTTAATCGGTAGTGATATTTTTTGAGGTGATATTTTTTGCAATAAATTATTTAATTATTTAATAGTGCTTTAAAGATGCTTATTAGCAATAATATTAAATTACTCCAATTCAATTTGTGATATCGTGTACTCCATCTTCAGTCTAAGACTGTGTTTTAAGATCGATTTTATTTTTACAAGAGTCTCCTCATTAAATATATTGATGCTGCAAGTGTTCTTGCACATCAAAGCGGAGCAGACGTATAAATAGAAAAAAATCGCCAATATTAATAAATAATTCATTATTCTTATCATGCAGCTGAACTTATCGAGCCTCTTTATAGCCGCTGTCTTATCAGCGAGCTGCAATGTGTGCACGATATAATCTGCGAGAAATGTTTGTATTCTCAACCGGACCGAACCGTCACCGACCGTCAATCACACATTTCCAATCATTTAAAAGATCGTGTAATTATCAGGCCTGGGCTAGAAACCGTAAATTTCAAAGAGTACGAGAGTTCTCCCTTTTTTTCTAATTTTTCTAATTTAATTTTTCTCGCGACACCTTCCGTAAGACATGATTAGAGGGTCGTTGAGCACGATTGTGCAATCGATGATTTGTTTGGCAATCGTGACGCAGCACATTCTCTCGTGTTTGCGAATCGCATTGTATGATTTTTGTTGCATGGACGTGTAACGAATCGTGATTACGCGAGCACAATGAGCGATTGCGTATCGAGGGCTCAACGGAAATTAAAAACGTTCGCGACTGATTAAAAATCTACAAAATTCTATCGAATCTTCATGTAATCTAATTTTTATTTTATGCCATTTATTTGCGAATAATATGTGAAGTATAAATATGTCACGAAGAGTTTATACTCTTTTCAAGTATTTATAATAATAAAGAATCAAAAGTAAAAATAATTTGAGATCATAATATACAATATACTAAGAAATTCCGATTATCATAGAGTTTCTAATTTTAAATGCTAATTAAATAAAAAAAATAAATATCATTATAAATTGCAAGATATTGTTCGTTATAAGAATGGTTGTGATTAAACAGCGTTAAAATTTAAATTATAACGTTAAATTGTAACGTACATAATAATTATGTAAAAAAATAAAAAAACATAACAATGTTCATATTATATTATATTTTTCATAATCTCCTTGATTTTCGATACACCAGCGCCATCGTTTCAAAAATTTTTGTATTTTTTGAGAAAAAATATTTTGACTGCAGATTAATCAATTCAATGTGACCTCGATTGATATTATCGGATATTGTATATATAAATGAAATTATATATAAAACTATTCAAGAAGACTAAAAGAAGTTTATCTCTAGAAGTATGTATCATCAGTCATCACAAGTGTTCGAAAGTGGGTTAGTCTACAGTTAAAAGGTTCTTTTCTCCAGGAATATATAAATAGTGCTGTAATGAAAACTAGCTATGTATGAGACTTGAAAAATAATGTGACTTGCATGACTAGTTTTGTTTTGTATCTAATTATTAAATTACAATATTTCTCGTTATTAAATTATATGAATTAACAAATAAATTAACACATAGATAATATAGGTATCATATATATCGATAAAAGATTACAGTTTATGTCGATAAAGAAGATCCGTAATATCTACTGCTAAATAGCTATCTATGTTTTCGACTGCCAGTTAATATTATTATTAATAATTATTATTCATCATACGATTTATTAGCAAATATCTATAATAAAAGTGTCTTCGAAGGTAATATAAAATTAGGATTTCATTTTATTATCAAAATTATGTTGAGATTATTTTAACAAAGGTAAAACGATTATAAAAACATTGTGTACATCCTTAAAAATGCATAATATTTATAAATCATTTTTATGAAATAAGAAACAATTCTTTTAAAGTTATTTATATATAATCATTATATTTCTGCCTAAATAATTATTATATTTCGACATAATTAATTAATCATTATAACAAATGTTATTTTATTCTTTTCCTTTATTTTTAATTCTTAATGATTAGTGTATGTATATATTTATGTATAAATAAAATACTAACGTCTCGATACTTTTGAAAACATAAATATAGAAAGTATCGCTCTGCAAACAGAGATTTAATTTAAAAAAATGATTTTCATTTAATGTAGAAATCTCTATTTACAAGATCTTTCCATGGAAGATTGTACTGAAAATATAGAAGTAGGATGTCGACGATTTTCTGATTACCCGCCCTTACGCGAATGTAACGCGTGGATGGTTAATGCCTTTATTTGATTTCCGGACAACGATTGCATCATACTTGGCCTTAAATGCTTCAAGTTTCGAAACGTCGACATAAAATGTAAAAGCCCTCAAATTCATTATTTACCACGGTTAAGTGGAAAATGACGCTGATCACGTCATGAGACTGGCATTCACAAAACGTAAGTAGGAAAAGTAAACGAATCCATCGTAAATTTAACATTTCATTTTTTAATCTAAAATGATACACATTAGAACGTCCTCAAATTATTTTTAGCTGTTTAAATCTTTTTATATTAAGAATTAATCCGATATTTTATTAGTAAAAAATCTTTCGACATTTTCTAACAATTGTGCAAAAATTCTTTTCATATTAAGATTCGTATAAAATATATAACAAAAAACATATTAATATGTTTAAATTGTAAATGAATATTTGTCACTATTTTCAGAATGAAATTTAGCGCGTAGAACACGCGCATACAAGAGAACTCATTGCTTTATGAACGGAAAGAACGTTTAACTTGTTGAATCATGAATAATTTGGCGAATAGTAAGTGAATGAAAAATCGTAATTTGTTTGCATGTTGCATCTTATCCCTTTCATGTAGACAGTGCTTTGCTGCACAAACGATTCGTGTCAAGGTGTGGCATCAATAATTAGTCATACTGTATCCGCGATCCTTTCGCAAGGTTGTATCCGAGGACGCAACCTGAGTTTCCAGAATTCGTCCTCGCGTTTTATTTTTCGAATACAAAACAACTTGATTGTTAATAAAATAATTGGATACATATACAATATATCTACATATATATATGTATATATATATATGTGTATGCGCGCGCGCGCGCGCGCGCGCGTGTGTGTGTGTGTGTGTATGTGTGTGTATATTTATTTATTTTCATTTCAAGCTATGTTCTAAACATTTTATGTGTCTACTTTAATACGTTTGTATGTAGAATAATTAGAGAAATCATATTATGTAAAAAAAATACAAACTTCATATGACCATAAAAATATATTTTTTTGAAAATTAATTTTATTTGTGAATCATCAAGCCATGTAATTTTTGTCTTTTTTTCTATAATCAAGTATTTAAAAAATTTTTTTTACTTAATAAATCAAAAATAAAAATTCATTATCTACTACGATTAAGTAGGCTTTTGGGAAAGATAAATTAAAACACCCTGCATGTATTTCTTTTTTATTTTAGACTAGGTTTTTCTATATAAATATTTTGTTTGTTGATTTTTTTGCTATTATTTTCTTGTTTTATAGTAATAAAGAGATTATTTATATACATTTTTTAATAGCACTTATATGCATAAATTATAGGGAAATACCGAAATGCGTAAATTAAAATATCAGTAAGAAAGTTCTCGAACAAAAAAAGTACTTGTCATTTGTTTTATTTTGAATTTTTGAAACATAAAGATCAAAAGCCATTGCATGTAAAAGTTTTAGTCGTAACTAAAATCGTAAACGATAAACTAATTGGCTATCGCGTTAGGGTAAGCAATAGTGACTGCCTACCTGTTGGTTAATCATAAAACGTTAATCGCAATCTTTCAAATCATCTTTCGGAACGGAATCTTGCGACTATGATTATGGCTTTGAGATTATAATGTTTCTATGCGCGTTCTTCTACGCATAGAACGCGGTAACATGCTTTTAGTTTCGACGCAGTAGCCAATTAATTTATCGCTTTTTACGGTTACAATTAAAATTTTTACGTGCAATGACCTTGAAAACTAGCCAATTATAGATTACGATATGGCCACATTGTAATGTCAACAAGATTAAAATTATACTATCCACGTGCGATAATTCATGGACAGACAATAATTGGCCAGTTTTTATGTTCCAGAAACTATTTTTGAAAACAAATGGCAAATATTTTCATAACTTATTTCTGCGAGAACTTTCTTGGTATATATGGTATATATGGTAATACTATGGTATTTTAATTTATGAATTTCGGGATACACTGTATATTATGTATTCCTACAGGCATAAAGTGTGTTTTATATTTAATTATATATTATATATTAT
>NW_017259576.1:46397-51683 GCF_001594045.1 Atta colombica | reverse complement strand
TATATATATATATAATGCATATATATAACACAATCATTATATATCTCAATTCACAAAAAATTTTAAATTATAATAAGATAAATTTCCATTAAATTTTCTTAATTAATTTTTTATAGAATAGTAAAATTTTCATTCATGGAAATTACATTTCACTTCGACTAAAGGTATCACTTATATTTTCTTCCATTATTTCTTAAAATGTAATCCAAATTGACTTAGGGTCATCGCACACAAAAAAATTTATAAGTAATAAAACATAAGTAATAAGCGAATTAGTTCCCTAATCACATTAGGGACATTAAGGGAGGATTTCACCTCTGCAGCAAAAATCGAAAATTTTTTTTCCTTATTTTGATTCGTACATGTGTGTAAAAGAAGTTTTTTTAATTTGCAATATTAATGGAGCCATAAGCTCAAATGCGTAAGATCATAATGTAAACAATAGCCAATTCTACATGTTGATTTCCTAATTATGTCTTGTTGCTTAAGTGTCCTTGTCACCACAAAAAACAGACAAACCGCAAAGTTTAAAGAAGTGTAATTAGATGTAACGAGTACTGCGAAACAGCACAGAATTTCGACAGGCGCTTTTTACTTTCATTTTTCGTAGCTTCGATAGTATTAGATGCAACTTAAATTTTGACACTTTCCTAGGAATTATCAGGATTTCTGAATTAATTTTTGTACAGAACTAAAAACTGTACTGTCAACATATATCTCTCTTCTATTTCCTTTTTCAAATCCATGAAGTCGATGAATGATCTCGTAAAATGTTTTCGTATCTAATTTTATTCGTATCTAATTTTATTTGTATCTAATGTATTGAATGATTTTCTACGAGAAATTATAAATTCTACTGCATCTATTTAACGATATCGCGTATTGTTAGTATGAACCGCGCATTGTTCTAAATGACTTTATAATATATTTTATAAAAATACGTTATCGAATAACCGATCAATTACATAACTGCATAGTAAATTATTATGAATGACTAACAATAAGTCTGATTAAAAACATTATCATGCTGTATTGTAAAATTTATATTTTATATGATCACTAACTTGACACACACTTCTATTCTACTTGTTCTACGATTGTCATAATTTTCAGGGTAAATCTAAAAAAAAAAATTATCTCCGTGTAGAAATTTAAGTTTTCACAAACAATACTTATTATTACAAATTGATTATTAAATTTAAAGATTAAAAAGAAAATAAAAATATAAAAATGATGAAAGATGATGAAAATAAAGACAATATAATGTGAAAACTTAAAATATATCAGAATCGCTCCCTTTATATATCGCTCCCTTTTCTCATAATATTCATTTATTTATTTATTGATGTCATAATAAACTTTCTAAGTCTTGAGAAGCTGTGAAGTTAATCACTTAACTGATTGTCTCGTTTGTAATTTTTAGTCTGATAAAGGTTGATAACTTAGTGAGTATTCAGAGAATGTTATAATGATATAGTTTTTTATCGAATCTTTTCAAGTTATCTTTGAAGAATTTTTCCTATTGCACAAAATCGCGCAATGTTGTTTTATCGCATATGTCGCAACAAGTTACAAATCCGTTATATCTTGATAAAACATTGCTTTAAAATCACAATATGATAGCTTAATGGAGACTAATTTCGTCTTTTTCAATGAGATTAAATCGTCATATAATTTCTTGAATGATTGCATAATAAAATTAAAAAAATAATTTCAAAAATATTGTCTTTTCGATAATATCTGATTGTTTTCAATTATAATGTCTAATATTTTATGATATATACAAAACTATTAACATATAAAATTAACAGTTTTTGGAAAATGAATTAATTGATAAAAAATAATCTTTATTTAGAATAATAAACTCGAGAATCAATTAAGAAAAATTTATTAATTCTATATTCAAATAAGATTTTTTTAATATGTACTTTTTCCTTCCTTTTTTGTGATCAAAATAATATCAAGTTTTCTCTGCTATAATTAATCATATTATTAATCATATATTAAAAGTCAAATGTTATTATAATATATACATATATTTTTTAAATGTATTTATAATAATTTTTTTAATTTACGACACGAATAACATTTATGACACAAAAATATTAATATAACAAAAATTTATCTTAATAAAGGTAACTCTTCAGAAAAATTTACTTGAGAAATACAATAATTATAAGCTATAAATATACAATTTAAAATTCCATAATCTATTAATAATCAACATTAGATACAATCAAACATTACAATAACCGATTACTCATCAGATGAGAATAACCAAGCGTATTGCATCCCGAATACAATGCGATGGAAAAACACAGTTATGCATAGGTAGAATCGATCGATACTGCATCAGTTAAAGAAAAAATTTCTTACATACGCATTACATCAATATTGCGTGTATTACTATGAAAAAAAAAATACTAGTCACGTATAATTCATTTTGAAGTGATTATGCTCTTTTAAAATTAAAATACAATTCTCTCTATCTAATAATTTCAATCATTGTATTGTAAAAATAATTTGAGATAATTTGCAGAAAGGAAAAGGAAAACAGAGTATTAGAAATCAATCATTTTTAAATATTATAATATAAAATCTTTTTCTTTCTATACGAGAGAAAAAAGAAAAAAAAGAGAGAGAGAGAGAGAGAGAGAGAGAGAGAGAGAGAGAGAGAGAGATGATTTTCTTCATTAATCTTTTGCGCTGATATGATCTCTTAAACGTGTTTCATAGCTTTATAACAATTCGCATAATTATCATGCGAGTTATTTTCCATGAGTGCTTTGCGGTGAAACGCGACTCATTTTAATGCGTGGAAATTTTGAAAAATGACAAAATGTTTTCTTCTTGGAAGATTAAATATTAATTATTGACGGAATCACGACATTATTCAACGATATGAAATACAAATGATCTTTCCAGTGACTCGTCCAAAATTCGAATTCTCGGTTAAAAATTAAAGAATCTTCTACATCCGATTTTTAGACTCATGCATTATTCACTGCAAGTATTAATACATGTTATGTATATTAGATAGCAGAACTCGCAGCGAATAACGCAGTGAATAACAATGAAGAACTGCAACCTAGACCGCATTGTAGTTGATTCGCAATTAGCGTAAACTGCAAACAAAACGGTTAAGAAAATAATTTTAATTTAATATTTTTGAAGTTTTAAACGACATTAAATTTTAAGAAAATATGATTCTAAGCATGTGAAAATTCTGCTATCATCTTTACAACAATAGCTAGTTTCCAAAAGTCCGAACTATGACAAAGAAAATAGAATTTAAAAATAGTTATATAAAATATTGTTATATATATAAAATATAGCATACATATACGCATTTCAAATTTCTAAATAAGTCGTTACATATCGTAAATTTACTCTATTTCGTGCTATAACATTCTTGAAACACAAAAAGAATAGCAGAGCAACTAGTTCAACGTAAAAATTGCCATCGAGATCAGTCTCGCCTCGGCTGTTCATATGTGCGTCATTAATTGTAATTAATTATGTAAGTTGTAAGCCATAGCATTTGCACCGGAATAGTATAAACGTGATGATTATGACATCGTTTATTACAAGCTCGTACAAGTGTAATTAACGCGCGAGAAGTAAACATGAACTCTCTCGATTGTCTGTCATTAATCATTGTTTGATATTAGACCATGACTCGTATGTCAAATATATCATTTTAATCATTGTGTCAAAGTTCGAAATTAGAAACAATCATAATTATAATTAAAATGTTATATGCAGAGATATGATTTTTAACTTATATTACGTAAATAATTATCATCTTAATTTGTGATTTTGGTCCATTTAAAAATAGTAAAAATATAATTATATTTTAATTTTTATTTAATCCATAATCGATTATAAATGTTTTCCTTTATTTCTAACAAGTTCATGGTCAGATATAAATTTTGTTACTAGTCAAATTATGATATACATATCTTCAATATATATTTCTATATATATATTTATCAAAATAATTTTTTATTTTGACTTTATTTTGACTTTATTTCTCAAAAATTTAAATATTATACTTGCTAGAATAATAGTCTGTTTCAGCATATGTCGTTTGACAGTGTACTGTATCTGACAATCGATATAATGATTCGGTCGATTAATTGTTGCATGCAAGATAGACTATCATAATAACGAAAGAACACTACACAGTAGGATAGTAAACAGAATATTTATTATTCCAGACAGGTCTACAAGGTGTATCTGAAATAACACTCTAACTAATCAATACTATTTCTAATAAAAAACTGAGTCAAAAAAAATCCTCTATCATTTTGCAATTTTCTCAATAGTTAACGAGACATTAATTTATAAATATTGTCGAATAAACAGATGAAATCGATGTGTAAAACAATTTTAAGATATCTTTCTTTAGGAAATATTTTAAAGATGTTTCTTAAAGAACTCTTAAAGATATCTTAAAGTTGTCTTATACGTCGCGATTTTAGACATTTTGCTCATCTAAAAAAAAATATTGCGAAAATTGCAAAATGGAGGACTTTTCGACTCAGTTTTTTATTAGAAATAGCATTATATGATGGGCGTAATTTCAGATATACCCTGTATGGCAGATAATACTGTGATGTAATCTGCAGCTGATCAGATGATGTATATTTGATGATTAAAACTGCATTATATAATAATTTGCAGAATTACAGCGATAAATATCTTCGTACTTATAAAATCCGATAAGAGAATCTTTATAAATAATTACTCATAAAAAATGTATCATATAATAATCATATATTTTATTGAATATTTTTATGCAGTATATATTAAAATTTTTTTTTATTTAAAGCTGATCGCACAAATCTCAATTCTATTTAATTAAATCATTTGAATTTCCATTTTTAATTAATCTCACTGATTTGTAACATTAATAAAAATCGATATATTAATACATTATTTATGGTATAACATAAATGAAAATAATCGATCTGATGCAAATATTACTATATTTTCATTATTATTCTGTAATTAATAATTCATTCAGTGAAAAATCTATTTGTATTTGCATTTTAATAATCATAAATGCAGACATGAATAAATATATTTTTTTAGACTTTAATTAAATATTTTATATACAGAGGGTACTAGGTATATATTCAATTATTTTTCAATTTATTCATAAATGAAATCTTCAGTTAAATTACAATTTTTTAACTAAAATTAACTAAAGTTGTTAAATAATATAACAGTCTTTTCTCTGATCACAATTAATATATTAATTATAATCTATTAATTTATAAT
>NW_017259576.1:17642-45847 GCF_001594045.1 Atta colombica | reverse complement strand
TATATATATATATATATAAAAGATATTGATCTTACAATGATAATAATAATGTGTATATATACTTTATAAACATATATTGAGAGACATATATTGGATTCATCATTATTTGGATCATTAGTCAAATAGAATTCTGAAAAAAAGATTTCACTAAAAAAATAAAACTTTACTGAATCAAAAAAAATTTTCAAATTTCAAAAAATGAAACACATAAAAGTACATAGAAATAATCACAAAATAAATCTAAAAATGGATTATTCTAACAGTGTAGGAAATACGCTAAGAGAACTGAAACTATATTTGTTGCCAGAATGACTACAATTAAATAAAATCTTTATTCATAGATAGATAAATGATTGCGCATATATTAACATTTCTACTTATTCTCAAGGTTACGAAGATAAAAAGAAACATCGAGTTACGCTGAATGGCAAGAAATTGTTACGTGATATTTACGAGATATTTGGAATCTAAAACTGAAAACAGTCGATAAAAAATGATGTTTAAAATATTTGATTATCATCATATCGCTAAAGAATGATCACAATTTAACAAGAATTTTACAAAAACCTACAAGAAGTCGTTTGATAATGGATTTATTAATTTTTAAATCTCACAATTTGATTGACTACTACAATTATATATTTCTTGCTGTAATTTATATGTAAATATATAATGTCATAATATGTAATACATGTCATCGATGTCAGTATCTTTACCGGAAATGTTTAATATCTGTTTCTAAGGTATTTTTCTTAATTATCTGAGCAATTAACAAACACAAGGAAGACATCAGCGTAAACATTAATGTGAAGACTTATCTAATAGTAAATAAGTATGTATAGAAAAGTGACAAATAATTGCTACGTATCCTATAATAACTCAATGGTGACACAAGCGATTTAATTCATAATCTACGTTAGATAGGGAGTCTTCCGCAAGCTACAGATATATGACTGATGAGTCGTTTGCTTGATTATTGAATATGATAAAAATTTTGAGATCATAAGATTCATAAGATGCACGTGACGTACTCGCAATGACAATGACTGATACATCATTAAAGAAATTATTGTACATCGATGACGTTATACAAAGTTTTTCGAAGTTCGCAGTATTCTATCACATCTCACCAAGTAATTGTAATTTTTACGAATTAGTATTATTATGTTGCAATTTATTCAATATGATTAAAATTTGCGGAATTGAAAAAAAAGATAAATAGAATATTTTTATTTACAAAATTAAAATATGAAATATTTTATTATTTGTGCAACTGCTTATTAAATTAGTGTCTTGATTATTAAAGATATTGATTCTTTTTTTCTTTTTTCAAAAAATGGAGAGTAATATTTTTAATTGATATTCGGCCTTTTCATTTCCTTTTATTTCGCAATTGTCTGATTTTAACTAAAATTAAGGAACAAATAAGTGATGTACCTGTTTTCATGAAGATTAATATCTTATCTTTACTTACCAATAATTCTTTTACTTAAATATACATATAAATAATAAGCTAGATATGCGTCAAGCATGTTGGATCGTTCGATTAATTAATTTCAAAAACATTACTGCATGTAATGCACATTTAATATTTAATATTTAATGTCTGCTCGATGTTAAAATTCAGAAGAATTGCCTGGAAAGCGCAATCAACTTAACTTACAATGAATTAACGGTTGTCGCTTTTTTCAACTTTCCAATTCCGATAGCTGTTCTACTTATTTCCAATCGAAAAGAATTTGTGTGAAAGCGACTATTCATGGTATAATGTCGGTTAACGCTTCATTTTTTCCTTAGAATAGATTTGCAAAGGAATAAAAATAGCGAAAGCGTTAATAAGCCGATTCAGACCTTGAATTAAAAATATAAACAAAAATATAAAAGAAAAGTAGAGATAAAATCTGTTATAAGTAATCTGATCTAATAAATTAATTGATTATCAGCGATAATCAATTAAAATCGGTAAAAAAAATATCTTTTTTCAACTTAATATCTTAAATCTTTCAATAACCAGTTTATTATTAAAATATCATCTTATAGTAGATCAATTATGATTACTATATACTGATAACAATCGAAACATTCGAAAGGAATACGTAAATGAGTATTCTCGGGACCTTGTTAATCGTTGCGACATGGAGAGAAAAGAAATCCGGAATTGTTTTTAGCGTGAAAATGAAGAAAAAGAAAAAATAATCACAGGTTTTAAGAGGTTACGAAAATGTCAGCGTGACAGTTCAGTGGACCGTGGAAAATATAAAAAATAGAAAACAGAAGTTTCAATTTCGGTATTGTTGCGAGTACGTGAATCTCACTATTTGAATTTATATTTAATATTATTTAACATTATTTCAATTACAATTTTTCTGTAAAAAATTACATCAAGACATTGTCACGACAATATATTGTCCATCGACCGTCACGAATATCTCACTTCTCTATTTTTCTCACCGGAAAACACACAAGGCTAAATTAATCAAGAACATTTTATTTTATTACAAACTTATTCGTTTCTCATAACTAAAATGAAACATTTCATGACCACAAATTGTGCTTAATTAAAGGAAATGTCAATAATAAATCGATAAAATCCATAAATTCAAATTTAAAAAACCATTTAAAATTCTGAAAGAATAATTATTACTCATATAAACATAAGTTCAATATAATTTCGTAATAAATTCGTTTAAAAATATTTCCTTTAACAAAATAAAACTACAACAAATATTTAGAATTGAAACAAATGTTGTTGATAATGTGCGATCTCTCGCGCAATGTTTTGATTTGTATATGTAGGTATCTATTTACGTCAAAATTTATTTATATTATGTCGTCTGGTTTTACGATGCAATTCATTCGAAACAAATTCCTGCGACAAATTCCTTGAAAAAAAACCGCAAAACAAAATTAAAGTTGCATAACGAAATTATTTTACATTTTTACTGAAAGCCACGAACAGCGTAAGAAGTCACGTAGCGAAGGCGGGCTAATTAGAATCTCCAGTAAGTAATTATCTGACGGTACAGTTTATTTAACATTACGTAAAACTGCCGGTGAATGTTTCAAATCGTCATTTCAAACAATCCCATTAGGTGCAGGAATGCCAATGAAATCACGTGATCTCATTACTTCCGAGTCATGTGTCAGTTACATGCGAATGCATCAAACAAACTGCCAGTAGGTGATCGATCGACTTACGTAAGAGTATCGATGAATCGTTGTTTGTTTTTCGCAAATGTGAAATGCAAAGTCTTATACAATACCAGTAATAATAATTATGAATATTATTCAGCATTAAAATCCATCTGTAAATCCTGTCCATTAAGAAAATATATATGCTTGCATTTTATTAAATTTTCATCAAATGCATATAAAATCTAAGTTTTTTTAAATTCGCTGATTTTTATCTTAATTCTTAGGAAAAATTTAGATTATAGTAATCGATATTCATTTTTGCTTCAACAAATTAAATAACTTAGACTTATATTAAATAATCTGACAATTAACACAAAATAAAATATAAATAGCAGCTAAAGACTGCTTAAGAATTCAAAATAATAATGTTTATAAATTTTAATTATTTAATCAATTCTTAGAAAAAATTTGGAATATTGTGTCAATTATTTGACAAAGATCATTATTTGATAATATCTATGAGATAATCAATATTAAATAATTTAAGTTACACAAGACAAAATTAAAAAAAAAATCTTATAAATAAATAAGTTTTATTAAATCGCGTCTAAAATCAATTTGAATCATATTTTTAATTTTGGGAGTATTCCTGATCTCGTCTCATATGTCGTCGTTTCTTTATATTGATTGTGAATTAAAAAATTATAAGCAATTTAATACTAATATTATGATTCGTCAGTTGTAATAAACGAATAGTATTGAATTGTGTGAATATACGATTGTTACACAAAAACTGACAATATATAGTGCAATTCTATGAAATTCGCGACTGTTTACACTGTGAAACTTATTGTAAAATTATTCAATTTTTAACAAAGTTAATATATACTCGCTAATTAACCATTTCAATATTGTCGCTAACATTGACCTTGCATTCGAAAGTGAAAGTAGCGTTTCTACTCTATGTAACAGATCAGTGGATAATGAAAAGATTCAATTCTATCTGTTGAAAGTAACAATGAAGTCAAGAAATACGATCGCCTGAAGTAGCAGCTATAAATCTCTCGCTGTATTTTATACTATTACTCAGACTATTTGAAGTAGTTATTTAAATTTTATAAATATATATACACACATGTATAAATGTACATTATATATATGAATATACATACATATTTTTTATGCTAAATTAAATATGTATATATACATATATTTTTTTTTATTATTAATTTAATTATTAAATATAATCTCAATATAATTTCCGTCTTTATCATGTTTTTTTTTCTTTCAAAATAATTTCTTTCCAAGTTATCAACATACTGTCTTTCTCTAATTTTCCTATACGATAATTTAAAGAAAAAACAAATGATGTTTTGGTGTAAATAACATAATGGAAAATAATTGCATTACGTTATATAAAATATTTTAATTTTGCATGTACTATTAAAATAGCTTATATGTACCTAATCAAATTCATAAGTTAAAATTTTTTAAATAACAGATGAAACTTTATCAATCTGCTAATAGTTCTGTTTCTATCATATAACTTTTTGACGCATCAAAAGTCAAGTCACATCTCTGTATTACACAATACCTTCTGAGGAGATTTCAAAATACTCGGAGAGCTACATTGTTAAATTCATAATTATATTTAATTTGAGTTATTTTTAATCATTTCTAAATCGCTACGTAATGTTACTTTAATTAAAATAAAGAATTAAACAATTTAACTGAAGAAAATGTAATAAATTTGACTTAACTTTAGTTTATTGTTTAATTATTAATAATGAATTCGATTGGACATTCAGTGCGCACTGGTGCACATTAAAGCTGTTGTACATGAAATAATGGAAAGATATGTTTGCATATAGAAATCGATAAATCCTGAAATACTCAATATATTTTATTGTATTAGCTAAAATATATATTTTATAATTCGAAATATTTTCATTTCACTTTTATATTAAAATTAAATCAGTGTACAATGGTTTATGCACCAGTGCGCACTAATACAACGAATTCGCCATAAGTTCATACGTAGCAATTCGAACATTGTTTACTTTAAAATCAACTACAGAAATTAATTGATTTACATTTTAACATGGAAATTAATATAATGTTATTCAACTCAAAGGATTGAATACATTGCTCTTTTGATATTTAATAGCGTATTTACATTTTTCGGATAAATAACCCGTATTCAAAACGTATTTTTATTATCAATCAATGTGCGCTTTTATATTTTAAATGTTATAATATTTATATGTAACATAATAAAATATATGATAAATATGCGCTAACATCGTAATAAGCGCATTCTGAATATGAGCCAATATGTAGAATTTACATTTATTATAAGCTTAATCGATAATCTTATTTAAATCTAATAATTTCAACAAGTTCAAATTTTCATACTTTAAACACACAAAAAATCCTTATATTTATTTATGATAGAAACACAACAAACAAAACATAAAATATATTTCGTGCGTTCAAATTCAGTCGAAGATCAAATCTCTTAAAATAACTTATTTATACATATTTAACTATTTATACTTAAGATTACATATATATTTGAAAAGCCATTCAGAAATCGCATCTCTGGTGCGAGAATAATTCATGATCATAAAATGTTTATTTACCTTTAGGAGCGGAAATTTCCACATCAAAGGTCTCGGGTTTCTTCATCTCAGATTTCTTTCGATCTGGGGTCATCGCGTTCTCGACCATATTACCATCTATGTCAAAGGGTCGATCGATGAAGAAGTTTGTCAGTGCTTAAGGGTGTTTAACGAAGAAAGCTCTGTCTGGAAAGCCGACGTCAGCCCTGTTCCGCG
Source organism: Atta colombica (assembly GCF_001594045.1). Taxonomy (NCBI): domain Eukaryota; kingdom Metazoa; phylum Arthropoda; class Insecta; order Hymenoptera; family Formicidae; genus Atta; species Atta colombica. The sequence goes on along the minus strand of NW_017259576.1, from coordinate 39,875 downwards.
TGTAACACGCAGTGCGACGGTCACTCTGACACTGTTACAAACACGGCCAAACTCGAGACACTTAGAGGCGAACACCTCGCGCATGTCGGCCAATTAGACCACGTCGGGAGCCCCACCGGTGCGACTCCCAACTCCTCTCCCACGCGCGGTGCGCTTTTTCCTGAATCGCACCTGTGTGCCTATCAGCGAATCGTAAGTAAAAAGGCAAAGCGAAATGGTAAAGTCCTTAAGAACAATACTCTGCACACGTGAAAGATAGAATTGTCTAAAAATAAACCGGCTTAACGATACAATGGAATATCTCGAAAGGAGCAGATTCCAAACCAATGCGTGATATGATGTGAGACAAGTGCACGGTGTGCACATTAAATATGTACAAAGTGTCTCAAAGACTAACGCTATTTTCTTTATTCGTAAATCTTTGAATAATGCGAAATTAAGTTGTTATTCTTGAAATTTGATTTGAAATTAAGCTGTTTTCTCGCTTCGTATCTTGTAAAAGCACCTTCAATTACAAATCAAAATTTTTTTATCATTTTCTTAGATCATTTCTCCTTAATGTTTCAACAATCTTAAGTTAATTCTTTCTTAATAAAAAAAATTATTGGAGAAATCTTTACAAGTTTTAAATCTTTTATATTTATTTACCACCATGTAGGACTGAATTTTACAAAAAAAAAAATTAGATAATCCTATCGATTTTACAAAAAATCGTTTGTATCTTTCACTGTCGAGCTATGGAATGATCTTTTATTACATTAAAAAAATGTTACATCAAATTGTTTTTATTAAAATTAATTTCGATGAATACCTGTATTGTAATATTTAATGGTACATAAGTTTGTGCATGTGTGAATGCATTATTTAACATTGCCATTTGTTAGCTATTTTTTATTTTTACTTTCTTTCTTCTTTTTATTTTTTATATATAAGCATTTATCTTTTTTCTCTTTTTTTTTAATGCATGTACGTATTTGCATTTTAATAATGTTTGTTAATGTTGTATTATTCTTACACTTAAGAAAATTGTATCCTAGAATGACTAATAAATAGCGAGTCATTTATTTGTTCATTCTCTCTCTCTCTCTCTCTCTCTCTCTCTCTCTCTCTCTTTCACTTATTATTATTATTATATTTGTTTTATTCACTAAAGTTAACTGATTTAATTCATTTAATATCAATAACTGAAAAATATTTATATTTAAGACATGTAGTACAAGAAAACTCATGACTAATTAATGATAAGTTATAAATTATTAAAATGCTAATCAAATCTCTTAAAATACTAGTCGTGTAATGCAGAAAAATAGCTACTAAAAGAATTTGTGGACAGCAAAACAAATTTTCTAATTTTAAACAGTTATCTGATATAATAATCAATAGAGCAATATATGCAAGATAAATTATTTAAAAAAAGAACGATATTAGCTATTTCTCAATGTCAATGATGCACATCGCCAAATCTACTCATAGTGCCAAGGCTAACCGGTACATAAAAGAATTTCTCTCGTAACTATTTATTCTGAGAAAAAAAATAACTATTACAATATTCCTTTGATGATGACTGTAGATCTTTTATGTTCTTTAAGTAAATTATTTTCAATATGGAAAACTGCAGAATGATTATTTTTTCTTAAAATTGCAATATTATATATGATTCAAATTATTGATTTTGTGATACCGTGATATAATTAATCTTGCGCTATTCAATGTAGTCTAAAAATTGATCACTACTAATTATGTCAGATAAATTTATTGACATATAGAAATAAGAACTTGACATATAATTCCGCGATTCTGTTAAACAGCGAATATATTTCAGGAATGTTAATTAATTCTAAACAAATCGAGACAGTTATGCCAATATTTATTGCAAATAATTAATAATAGAAACTTATATCAGACAAGGATTCAGATAGATCAATACGATTGATATAAATACGGCTCAACAATCAGATTAATCCAATATCTCTATTATATCATATTATCTTTGATATAAGAATTAATTTTGTTTTATAATAATATTGTGAGTCAATCGAATAAAATGAAGAAATATTACAGAAGATAATTCATTAAAGTTATATTATCAATTATGTGTCTTTCTCTCAGAAATGTACAGTGAAACGTAAGTGAGCGTTATGGAAAATCACCGTTTCATATAATTCTTCCGCGGAAAGTCGATGACTGCGTGCGCAAGTTCGCTAAGTCTCTGAGCAGAAATTCCAAGGCGGTCGTCTCTTAACGAGAACTACTTCTCCACACCGGAATCGTAACTCATTCTTGGCACGAAGACTCGTTCACGAGGTAATGACTCTTGCGATGTTGTCAGAGTCTCTTATTTGCGGCATGTCACCGTCATCGTCATCATCATCATCATCGGTGGGTCTCTGAGTGACCCACAGACCCCATCACTGTGGCCTCATTCGCGGGTCGATAAACTGGCACGTCGACCAAGTCATTGCCAGTAGCAAGTTATACCAGTCCTATCCGTCCCTTCCACTTCCGTCAATCTTGGTTCTTAACATAGTTACCAATTTAAATGACGCAGGCGATAAAGAGATTGAATACATTGTGCGTGGCGCATCCGTGATAAGGACAGCATATACATTCTTATTGCAATGAAACGGCTAGTTAATTATGTAATAGCTGCATTGTCGCATTTTTTATTCTGCATTCTTCAAACATTAAATTACTTGTACTCTAACGTATACAATATATATGGTGAATTTATTATTTAGACTTTATTTAAAGTTCAGCGAAAATGTACTAACGCGAATTGTAATATTGTAAACGTGAAAATCGTAACGTTGCTATTTATTGAAATATTTTGTATCCCATAATTGTCCATTTAGAAATTTAAAAAAAAATTATGTGTGCGCCGAAAAAAAATTTACTAAATATTGACAATATTTCTTTGGATAGTATTAAATAAACATTTACTTATAGTAAATAAATATTTATGATAAAAATAATTAAATCAAATTATTAAATCAATGGTTTTTATATAAATAAATGTTTACATTTAGAACTATTCAAATATATATTTATTAAAATTTAGTATTTTTTTCAGTATGAATATGATTGTATGAACTTGTCAATTAAAATATCAGTATAACTTGATAAAGCACACAAAGTCGCGTCGCACCGTTTGTGAATTATTATTCGTGTATCACGAAACAATCGTAATGTTAACGAAAATATGATGTATAATGCGTTAACGATTGTTTCATGATACACAAATAAACTCACAAATAGTACGACACGACTTTGTGTTTTGTCAAGTTATATGATACCAATTACATACACCTATGACGGTCCCGGTTTACGGAAACATTAGTCATGCCATAAAAAAATTTCCACGGCGAAAGCGTGCTCGTAATTTTACCAGGTCGCATTTCGAGTGACGAGAAAGTGTAGCATCGCAATGTGTTTCCGTCCTTTTCCTTTTTGTCAGCAAACGAGCTATGTAGTTTAACCATTTTACCAAGCCGCGCATAGCAAAGTTTCTTTCCGGCTGATAAACACGAACTTTCTTGCGATTTCATTTTCGAAACAAAAGTCACGGTCAAAGTAATACATCAAAGACTCGATTTATTATTATCAACTAATTGCGTGAATATATAAAAATCGATACATATTTGGTATTCAAAACTCTGGAAGTAGCAAATGTCTCAATAAAATTGATACTTTTGATAGATATTTGATAAATGTAAAATTCCCCGACATCGCGATTAAGATTATCTAAGATTTTGAAATAATCTGCGCAATAAAGCAATAGCGAATAAATGATTCCTAATACAATGCTAAGGAAAGACTAGAAGAATATAATCTTTAAATTAATTCTTTAAATGGCTTATCAGATTGCCTTCACAGATAAATTCAAAATAAGAATGTGACAAGAACATGTCTCTTTCGAAAGAGGAAATACGCAATCGTAGTTGCTTCCACGAAGTCTTATCTTGCGCAATGGATTATCATCTTGTCTACAAGTAAAATATTCGATCGCGATCGAGAGTCGTACATTTCATGCAGACTATTAAAGATGGTAATAAAACTAGTTGTTAAATCGCGCCCCACGGATTTATAGTCTTGAGATGATTAATTTTGAGCACGTGTAATGCGACGTTTGCTCATATCGATCGAGTGATCTCGTGAACAAGCACTGATAAGAAGCGGGAGGCTCGTCTCACGTGACAATCACTAACTAATCACGCGAGCAACCGATGCAAGCGACAAACAAAGTTTCGATCTATACGTGGCTAAAAGCGTGATCTGCGAAATATCTCTTAATTCCTCGTAATCCATGAGGAAAATTTATTTCAATAAATAAATTTAATGCGACATAATTGATTATTAACTATTTTTATCCAAAGAATTTTATTACAAAAACAATCTATGAAACTTTCATGTGCTAGAAAAACAGTACGGTGCCCGTTGAGTCCATCATAAGTATAACGCAGAATTACAACAAATCAAAAAAGATTCTTAATTTTTCTTACATCTGTTATTCATTCATGCATTTATTTATTCATATATTGCCTCAATTTTTAAGCCATTTATCCATTATTTATTTATTTACTGAAACAAGAAAAAGGATTAAAAGTGCAAAAGTAATTTTAAGGACACGTGAAACGCAATTTTCTTTAGAGAAATCTGTTCTTTATTATGAATTGAATTGTTGCGCAATCATCTCTTGTCTACGTGAAATGTTGCAATTGTCGCGTATCTCTCGCCTTATAATTGCGTGATTTGCTCGCTTCGCTCCGCTTAATTGCGGAGATACGCCGCATGATCTCCTCGACAAGCACGATTTCGCACACGGGTGAAATGTTTGGGAAAAGTGAAAAGTTTTCTTCCGTGCACGTTTTCTCTCGTTAATTGAGAATTTATAATGATTAACAAGATTATAATGATTGCTCGTCAACTTATGGCTCACTGTCGAATTCTCGTTAGTAATTAAATATAATTTTCAAGAAATACATAAATAACGTATCAATTTCGACTTAACATGCAATGTTTGCCTTTCCTCTGAAAAATAAATACAAACGCAGATGTACGTAATTGCATCGCTTAAAAAACGAACTTCGTCATTGCATAATCGGAGACACTTGAAAAAATTAACGCCCATATTGTACGCACATGGAATAGAAGTTTTCAGAACCGATTATATGAGTATTGAGTCTTATCATTTTATGATATCATATAGCATATATGTACAGACTTAAAACTAAGATTATAATTATCATTTTGCATGTTTATTGCGAAAAAGTACTGTTAAATGTTTTGACGAAATATTTATATAAAAATTTTCCACCAAAAAGACTTTTACATTAAAGCATCATGTATCACGGGAAAGTTTTATTCCCATAAAATCCAATTATTAACACTTAAATGTAAAATAAATAAATAAAGTATTTGATTTTATATCTTTCGGTTTTGAAAGAATTTATTAGATGTACAAATGAATAATCCAAATGTTTTTTAGCAGTTAGAAATTAATTTTAAATTAATTTTATTGATTTTCTCGCTTTTTTGCGAGTTATGTAGTGTTGACATATAGCTATTAGAAACGACATTAAGGGTGCGTTCCGTGTCGAATATACATTTTATCTGTTGCCATGATTGATTCTATTGAACTGAATATTTTTGAAAATTATGTTGGGCCTATCGCTATACTAAGGGTGCGTTCCGAGTTACGCGCATGATGCATCATTTGTCCATTGTTCATCAAATAATAAAGAAGGATAAAACAATACATCATGCTTCATGCGTAACTCGGAACGCACCTTTAGCGATAGGTCCAATATAATTTTCAAAAATATTCAGTTCAGTAGAATCAAACATGGCAACAAGTAAAATGCATATCCGACACTGTATGCTATATGAATTCCAACAAAGAAAAAATGCTACAAAAGTATGCGAATCAATTTTCTTTTCTCGATGAAGGTTATTGTATCGTACGATACATGCGCATTTTGGTTTAAGAGGTTTAAAAGCAGTGATTTCAGTGCGATCAACAAATAACTCCCTGGTGGTTCTCTAAAATGCAACAACGATGATTTGGAATAACTGTTCGCTGAGAATTCGACACAAACGCAAAAGAAGCTTGCAGAGCAGTTGGAAGTAACACAGTAAATCATTTTCAAACGCTTACATGAGATGGATAAGATCTAAAAAGAAGAAAAATGGATGGACACATAAACTCACTGAAGCCAACAAAAATCAATGAGTGGCAGCATGTCTTTCTCTTTTCAATAAGCAATCGAAAGTCTTTCTTATGGAAAATCGTTAAGGCGATGAGAAATGGATACTTTATGACATTCCTAAATGCAAAAAGTCATAAATCCCGGCGAACTATCAACATCGGTCGCAAAGCGTTTCGGAAAGAAGATTCTGCTCTGCATTTGGTGAGATATGAAGGGCATGCTCTATTATGAGCTGTTGAAATTGGATGAAACAGTTACTGCGGATTGCTAGCAACGCCAATTAATCTGCTTGAGTCAAGAATTGAAATAGAAATGCCCATATACTGGCAAGCTTGTGAAATTGTTGCATGACGCCAGACCACACATTGTTTCCAACACAAAAGACATTATAATGAATTTTAGCTGGAATGTCTTGCAGTACCCTGCGTATTCACCAGACATTGATCCTGACATCTGATTATCATCTGTTTCGGTCGATGCAACACACCTTGTCCAATACCCACTTCCAATCAGTAGATGAGATCCAGAAATGGCTTGACAACTTTATAGTGTCCAAAGACACAGCATTTTTTCGAGATGGAATTCGTCAGATGCCTGAAAGATGGCTTAAAGTTATAAAAAGCAACGGCGAATTTATATTTTTATTAAAAAATTTGTTTTAATTTCTTTTAAAATAAATCTTGAATTTAAAAAAATTTGGATTATTCATTTGTATACCTGATACAACAATTATTTTTAATTTTATGTATATCGATATATTGTATATCGAAAGCAAATCATATAAAATTAATAAAAAAATATAATATATTGTAGCTTTAAATTATATAAATATTAAATATCTTAGTTTAAATAAGGGACTATTCTGACAAGATTTAAAAAAAAATTTTTTTTACGTCAATTACTTTTTATAAATCAATAAAATTAATTTTTATTTTAGGAATAAAAAAAAGTTATTATACAATATCTGAATTACAAATTGCTAAAGTATTACAGATTTTAAATAAAAAAATATTGGATGTATAACAATTTTCTTCGCCGCAATATCAGTCGAATGGCAGATTTCCAAAAAGATAAGGGTAATAAAACGAAATAAAAAACTGAAATATTTTTTGTAAATTACGATTATATAATGCATAGAATTATTTTTCATTGAAAATTGTAGAGAGAGGCCTAATAAACCAACTGTCTTAAAAAATAAAAAAATTTATCATAAATGAATAAATTAACATATTGAAAAAATCCTACACTTTATCACAGCTATTCTATTTATAAAAAAAATATTTAATTATTTCTTGATTTTAGAACTGATCAAGTAGTAATCTATTCATTATTTTAATTCAAAACATGATGGAAAAATTCAAATGCAATTATCAACTTATAATAATTATATTTAAGATAATTTACCTTAAGTGTAGGCAAGTTACATAAATGTGCACTATCCGATGCCACTTTGACTCAAAATTTTTTGATTACGTTATTTTACATAGTCAATGACTTCAGTTTGACCTGCACTCCTGAAATTCGGAAATAATTATTACAACAATTACAACTATTATTTTACAAAGTTGTTGAATGTACCGTCCGAACTTAATATGTTGCCTTAATCAGGAACACAAAAATAAAACTTTCGTAAACAAAAATTTTTTTCCCCTATCTTTAATTATGTTCAATTAAAATATAACAATATTTAGCTTAATATATATTAAATAAATTTGTCTGATATAATAATCGCTACTACTGTTCAACATGTGCTGTCAAATATGTGTGCCAGAAGTGCTCGGAATACAAAAACCTTCATTTTACGATAAGAAAACAAGCAAGAAAATCTTTCGAAAATCATACAGGCGACATTGGAAACAGGCTAAGTCTCTTAGGCCTGTCATTCTTCATGGATTTATAGTGCTTTAACTGCCATTATTGTTTTAAATAGTGCACTTAGAGGGATGAAAAAGCATTCGTAAGAACGAGGAAAGCTGGTGAAATCGTGTCTCGACAAGCACCCGAAGTATATAATCTGTTGACAGACGTTAACAAGCATCTATTATGTACCCTGAATATTTCACCAGTCGTAATAACGCTCGTTACCTTGATTGTCCGTAATTTTTTTGCGGATTCGTAATTTTACAATGTGCAGAATTACGCAAATCGCTATGTAATCATGAACGTACCGAGAGATTATGGTACAATAAATGGTGAACAAACAATCGAGTCTCTTTACGATCCTGAAGAATTTCCGCAGTCAGCGGAGACAAGCGCGATCGGGATGATCCTCATTATCCTGTACATCCTTGCGTTATCACTCGGCAATGACGTAATCGCGTCATTTCGCGTCGACGACGTGATCGTCAGATTTATCGTGAACGCGACACCCGCTCTATTCCCACCTTCGAGAATATCTCTACAACTGTGCATTAATAATGGCAAGATTTTCGTGTTTATAATTTTTTATATATTAGTTGCTCATTAAAGAGGGAAGGAAGCACTCGAAATTTATAATAACTATTAGCTGTAATTGCAAAAAATATACTAATAGAGAAAGTAAAAAATGATCTTCTACAGAATGTTCCAAAATTCACAAAATAATAGAACAAGAAAGTTCTTGAAAAAAAAAGTTAATAAAGTATTTGCGATTTTTTTTTAAGTATGACGGTTTAAAATTGCAAACGGTTTACAATTACGGATTACAGTTAAATAGCGCTGTCCTTGAGTTGTAGATATCGAATGGTGTTAGTGGTGGCTCACGATAAGAAGCCGTTTAACTGTAATTTATGATGGCAATTTTAAATTTTCGTATTTTAAAAACTATTGGTTGGAATAAAAATAGCAAAAAAGCTTTTTTATAATATTTTTTTTTTCCTTATTTTTTCCTTATTTTTTCGAGAACTTTCTTGCTGTGCAATATTTTTATTCGTAAACATCGAGACAGTTCGTACAATAAATAATAGAAAAGAATTAATCAGAGTCTAAATACAAGTGTAACCGTGTAAATATGTGAACATTATCTCAATAATATTTATTTTGACGTATTTACATACTAACATAAGACAAATGTCTCAATGTATTTCAAATTTTCTCTTCTTACTATTTTTTTCTTTTTTTTCCTTAAATCTAAAATGAAAAAAAAAAAAACAATGACATGCCAAAAGATAAGAGATTCTTGAGGGATAATATATGGATAAATAAATAAAACTCTAAGAAACTCTAGCATCAATTATTTTCTTTTCTATTTTCCTTCTTTACATATTTTTCCAAGACATTTTATATTCTTGGAAGATTAAATAAGACATAGATTATAAATATTCTTTTCTGAGGATTATTAAGATAAATTTTCGATCTTCCAGGAGATGATTTCTCTTTGAAAGTTACATGCAACATGTAACTCTATTTGTTTTATATTTTGCTCATCATTTAAGTAGATTCATCAATTTAATAATATGTCATTGAATAACCAAAATAGATGTACCTACCTTACATTCTTCGATAAAAAGTTACAAGTCTAGCTAAAAGAATACATTATATTAACTTTTTATCTCAGAAATGATGACAGATAAAAGGCCAAAGAATCGATAGGTTCAACAAAATTATTTTCAGATCTATATCTAGATTAATTTTTAGATACTTCAACAAAATCGTTCCTTCCAAGTATAGATATATAATACAATTTCTATTTTTATTTATTAATAAAAATAACGCAAAAGATATTCATTAGAAATTAAATCCTTTCGCAGATGATACGATTAAATTATCAAGAATATTATCGAGTAATTACTTGATACACAATATTTATAATTTCTATGAAGAACTTAATCCGAAAATTTACGATAATTTAGAACATCAAAATCTATATATGTTGAATTTATGTTGCGATTACGCCATTGATATTTTATGACAGGTAATATAATATTTATGTCTGTTAACATATTATATATTTAAAAAAAATTGTCTTTACATTTCGCTGACACTTTGACTAATGAGACTCACAATTTCGTTATCTTATTTCGTTATCTTATACCAATCTTCTAATTTATCATGATCGATATCTGATATGAAATGACAGGTACACTCGAAAAGGATGTTCGTCGCTCCGACAAAGTGGCTGCTTTTTCAAGATCGAAAAATGATAATCGACAACGATAATTTTACTTTTACATATAATGACTCCGTGTTGAAAATCTTCGAGGATATGGCGATTTATCCTGATAGCGACGTGATCCTTGCGCAAAGATTCGATGGTGATTTTTTCGAATTATCATCTATATATCGACCAAGTCCGCAGAAAAGTGTAATAAGGGAAAATCGTGGAAATTGGACGATTGAAAACGGTTTGAAAATGAGCACTTTCGATGTGGCTTCAGCACGAAGGAAAAATCTTCAACAGACGACACTTAAATCTTGTCTCGTGGTACTTTGAAATATAATCGTCATATAAGTGCACTTAAACACCAATGAGACGTCAAAGCATTCTGTATACAAGCTAATAAAATATCTATATAACATTTAATATTAGACATCTATATAACATTTAATATTAGACATCTATATAACATTTAATATTAGACAAAAATCAAAGTACAAGCGACGTCAATAATAAAATTTCAAAAATGCTATGACGTAATCTCCATTTTAAGTGCCATTTTTTTTTTAACAAAAGAGATATTTTCTTTTAAGATTTATTACTATTGCACATATACAGATGACAGATCCTAACACCATCAACCATTTGACTGACTTCAAGGATAAATCCGTAGATCCTGTCACAAAGGCTAATTATCCATGGATACTGCATTTAGTGAACCGAATGAATGCAACGTGAGTTTGATTTTCAACATCACAACGGCCAAATATTTTGTTGGGGTGTTTGAAATAAATCCATGAAACGGAGATAATTTATACCAAATTTATAACAAATTGTCTTGCCAATTTTAAAATCACGAATGCAAGCTTTCAAACGACGTAATAAATTCGAGCTCAAGGTTAATTAATGAGGTTACAGCGAAGTAATCAAGCGATATACCTTCATACGTCAAAAACAATGATAAATTGATTTAACCAGAGAACTACATGATTAGATGAATGGATCTAATCATGTTTTGTTTAATCAAATAAGTTTAATTTACGTTTAATCAATTTTGTTTAATCATATTTATTAATTATTATAACAGACAAATTTGCATGATTACTGCATGTACTCTCTAATTGTGGTGTTGGCTGCTTCAAAGTCAAAATTTATTACTAAATCCATAAATATTACGATATAACTTTTAAAATCTTTGCTCGTCTGTAATAATCATATAAATATTCGCACAAAATATTTAATTAAAGATGAAGCGACTTTTTATATAAATGAATATAAGTTTGTATATTTTTTTATCTTAATCTATTACCTGATCAATATATCTTTCTTCAATATCAAATAAATTAAGAATTCTGATAAAAGAATTTTGATCAAATAATCGTTTTTGAATAAAAAAATTATTATCACTTTCATGAACACGAGATACTATATGAGATGTGATAATTTGCGGATTATGAAATACAGCCCAGCAAATATAGATATACAAATGATATAATACGACATATAAATATGTACAAATATACACATTTGATATTTATATATATGGCAGCATATATGTATTCATTGCTCGTTAAGATATTGTGTTAATCAACGACTAAAAATTGTATACTTTTGCTTTAGGATAAGTTTCGAAGTTACGAACAGCTGGGGATATCGCACTGAGAATGGTTCTTGGAACGGAATGATCGGGATGTTGGAACGGCGTGAAATTGATATCGCCGGTACCGCTACATTTCTCGTGCCAGAACGTATCGGTGTTGTGCAATACATCCAATTGTATACACATACGGGGTAACACTATTTATTAAATTGATTTTCTACATCTTTTTTTAAAGGCAACTTTTGGGAAAGGCTGGACATAATTAAAGTTTCAATTAAAGTTAATAATTTAGCTTTTGTTACTGAAAAAAAAATTAAATTGCTATTAATTTTAACTTTTTCTTATAATTCTTCGTTTTATTATACTGTTATTGATATTTTATGTACAAATCTATATAGCTCGCGTTTCATATTTCGGCGACCTTTACTGTCGACTGTGAGCAACATATTTACTCTGCCTTTTCAACGAAACGTCTGGATAGCAATTGCAGTATTTTTCGTTTTGGTTTTTTGTTTGCTGTACTTATCCATTAAATGGGAATACAATCGCGATAGGATGTTAAAATCAACAGCCTATTGGAATCTAAATCCCAGCAAGCCAACAGTCAGCGATAATCTTCTCATTCTTTTAGGCGCATTTTTTCAGCAAGGTAAAGAAACGGTTTTCGGTAATAATCGTAGACTTGGAATATTACTAACATGATTCTCAAATATTATTCAAAAATCTCTAAGATATCAAATTTTATCTTTCTCGCAAATACGTAAACTGTAATATTTATACTATACTTTACAATGGATTAAATTATTTTCATTTCGTTCCACATAAAATTTATAAAATTCTTGTAGGATATTCGTACGAGCCCTACAGAGTTTCGTCTCGAATTGTTACTCTTATGTTATTACTGGCCTCGCTGAGTCTCTACGCGGCTTATACAGCAAATATCGTGAATTTGCTGCAATCTACTACAGATTCTATCAAAACTCTTCCGGATCTCTTAAACAGTCCTTTAAAGCTGGGCGTGCAGGATGTAGTATATAATAGACATTATTTTAAGGTCGGTAAATAAAAACTCGCAGAAATTAATAATATTGGATTGTCCGGAAAGTTCGTGCCGACTAATCTATATAATTTAATAAATGTATACTAAAATTTAAATCTTCTGCGTTTCAATTTTCCTTCATCGGCATGACAACTTTCCGGACCCAATATAAGAACTCTTATTATGTAATAATTACAATTATATAATTTATTATGAAACCTTTCGACTTTTATTACGGCATAAAAAGTATTAATATGTAGCAAAAGATACAAAAACAGATAAGTTCTTTGTGGGATGACAGTCTTTCCAAGATTCCATTAGAAAGACAATACTAGAACATCGAATCGAGCCGAAAGGAAGCAAATCTAACTGGATGTCTGTAGAAGAAGGTGTACGTCGCGTAAGAAACGAACTCTTCGCATTTCATGGTGAAATTGGTACGGTTTACCAACTGATGCAAGACACATATTTGGAGGAGGAGAAGTGCGGTTTAACTGAAATCGATTTCTTAAATGTCTTATATCCGCTTCTTGTGATACAAGAGCAATCACCTTACTCAGAAATAATAAAAACTGGGTAAATAGATACCTTTAATTATTTTCACATAGACGTAGAGTTTTTAAATCCTTAAATTTCGATATGAAGCTTCTTAAAGTTTAAAATCTAACATAAAAATATCACATAGCTTTAAAAACATATTTTTTTGTCACGTTATCCTAAAAATTGTACTGTGTATACGAACCAACTATCTCATGATATAATAATTCTCGGCACTCAGGAATTATGTTTTCAGAGCTCTAAAATTGCGAGAATACGGACTCAAATATCGCGAGGAATATCGCTTATATACGCGAAAACCAGTATGTGCGAGTCAAACTAGCTTCATCACTATCGGTTTCACAGAATGCTACTTCGCGCTGGTCACAATGGGCTACGGAATACTTCTTTGTGTAATCGTATTTGCGTTCGAGTTATTATGGCATAGAGGTAAGATTTAAAGGAATGCTAGATGACGTGAGCACGGAATTTATCGATACTTACAAATGTATGAAATTCTCCGAATTGATCAAATAGGATAAAAAATCCTGTTACAGGATTAAAATAGACACAAAATAAAGAAGTGGAATATTCGATTTTATATTGAAAACAGTAAAAAGATTCAAAATCTTACATTTTTAAATTAATAAAGTTATCACTCGATTTAGATATTTCCTTATATAGAAGTTTTACAGCTTGTATGAATGACATGATGCGGTACCACTCATCGGGGGTATGCAGCGTTAAAAAAAGATCGGGATCCCGAATTTATTCGGGAAAGGATGACGTTTTTAAAAAAAATGTTTTAGACAATAATTGTAAAATATAAATAGATCTTATCAGTATGACCTTAGATGGCGTCGCCAAGATTAGGTTAAGGTCGAATCGATTTTTTAAAATAAAATATCCTATTCTTGATGCCAGAATCTAATAACTAGTGTCAAGAGCTTTTCAAAACACTGTAATGAAGTTATTTTTCATTAAATTATAATTTGTAATTATAATTTGTCAAGATCAAGGTTTCTGGAGGTTACATCTTTTATTTTCATCTTTACATAAAAATGAATTTTTAGTATAAAAATGAAAATAAGAGGAATAATCTTCAGTAGTTTTGTTCTTGATAAATGTTATCCAGTACATAATCCTGAAGAGCATTCAAGAGGTTTTAGTTGTCGGTCGAACACCTTGCATAATGCTAATGCCGGCAATACTGTAACTTCCAAGTCTTATAATTCGAAAAGTACTTAATGAAAAATTTTATTACAATATTTTGAAAAGTTCTTGACACCAGCTATTAGATTCTGGCATTAAAAATAGGATGTCATTTAAAAAAATTGATTTGATCTTAATCTGACTTTGGCGATGCCGATTCAAATCAAATTGATAAGATTTGTAAATAAATCTTTTTATACAATACAACTTATGTCTGAAAAATTTTTTTCAAAAACGTCATCCTCCCAAGTAAATCCGAGGTCTCAACCTTTTTTGAACACCCAATAATAAACGAACAATATTGAGTTTATGAAACTAATTATTAAAAATCTAAAAAAAAAAAGATTTTCACTCAACTTGCGATTTACTTGCATGCATATGTTTAGCGAAGATTCAGAACAGTAAGCAGTGCAGTAATCACGTGTAGCAGGAAATGCTTGAGAGAGATGATGTTGCAAATTGTTAGATACAGATAGAGAATATACAGAATAAAATAAATATATACGAGCACACACGCTTGATTGTGTAACGCAGCAATTTGTGTGTGTGCTACAATATGTCCGAACTAAAATGATAATGCAGGAAATGGAATTAACATTTTTAATTAAAAAAGTCTGTACTATCGGCATCGATAAAGTTCAATCACTGCTTCAACATTCCTTTAAGAGAAACTTCATTATCATGTCTTGCGCTATTTATTATGTAATATTTTTTTCTCGTAGGTAAACTATGCACGCGATAAAAGAAGTGTCAAACGCAGAAACATTGTGGAATATCTTGATTAAATGTCTGCAGAAATGTATACTTCGAAAGAAATTCAGCGGCATCAGATTTTCCTGAGCTTTCTGTTGCACTAATCTAATTTTGAACTTCATAAAGTTTTGATTAGAATGATTTGTATTATTTTATTAGATGTTTGTATCCTTTTTAATAAATGATTTGTCGTTATTATTTTAATGTGTTGTCACGTAATACAAATATTAATATAAATATTAATGTTAATATAAATATTAATGTAAAGTTATCAAACATGTGTACAGATCCTTTAATAAAGTTTCAACAGTCCTTTTGTAGAAAACACTGTGTGGAACAGATTACTTATAAAATAAATGCGCACAATGTGATTAATAAACAAGCTTTAAGATCGTTTCACGTATAAAATTTGAAATTAATTATTTACAAAGAGTATATAAATAAATCTTACTAGTTATAATGATTCACAGCTAAAATCAGTCGCGACAGTAATATACAGGGATTGTTATCTATATAGCACATATCTCCAGGGAAATATTATTACAAGATCCATTAAGTCGAGACATACTTAAGTGCAGACGTATGTTATTTATTAAAATCGATTTCTTTATTGATTCAAATATTCTTTATTTAATTCAAAAATATAACAAAAAATATATACATTCATTATAAAAAAATTCATATCGCTAATTTTATATCTATTCTTTTCAGTTGTACCTCTTTTAAATTCCCTAATTTCACGTATGCTATGTTTAATTACATCTTGCAGAACGCAAACATATAATGCATTTGAAAAGAATAAGTCCTTCAACTGTATATTATTATATATATATACGAATAAACGAAGATTAAATACGTGCTGGTAAGAAGCGCTTATAATAATTCTTCGTGTAATCTATCACGAAATCCAGAGTGCACTCAGGCAACTCTTCTGCCAGCGAAACAAGTAAAAGACGACATGATTGTTTTTGGTTATGACCGCGCTGATTTCAATGTAACAAGTTCTTCGAATGGACCGTCTACTCTATAGCGACACAAGTAGGTTTGATGAAGGAATTGCGCTATACTTACTTGATTTGGCAGGTAAAAGTTATAATACATACAAATATGGGTTTCTTTTCTATGTAAACATAAGAACTAACCAATGGCAATGCTGCGTTTAAGATTGCCCATTCTTTCACAATAATTTTCCATTGTTAGAGGTTTATTTTTTTCATAATTCATAATTAATTTTTAACCAAGATTCACCTTATTCATTATCTCTTTCCAATTCTAGAATTGGAAAGACATAAGAAATTAAGAAATAACAAGTTAAATCTCAGTTAAGAATTAACCGTGTATTGTGGAACTGGGGATCTTGGAGAAAAAAAATACAACCCTAAGTAAAGTTTATCACTTTAGAATTTAGTATTTATCGTAATTGTATTAAAGAGTCATTCTCGGGCAAATTGCTAGTCTTAATATTAAAACTGATATCCATTAAAACTATCAATATAAAATATGTTAATATAGTAAAGAACTTTACTTACTCCCTGCTAAATTTCTTGAAAGGCAGTTGGATGATAGCATTCTGGCTAATAATACATACAATAGCGACCTGTCTTGGCCAGATTGCTTCTGATGATAGCGTCAGATTGCATTATTACTTTTCTAGCACATTTTGCGAGTCACACAATTCAGTCAGCCTGCTCACCTTATTTCCAAAGGTCTAAAATAGCAAAAAAGTGAGGTTACGTATCACGTTCTGAATATCTGTGGATACGAGACGTTAAATTTGTTAAATCGTTTTTATAGCATTTGTCTCTTAACAACAGAGGCTATAATGTTATAATATTCTTTTCTAATTATGAATATAAACGTCTTATTAATCTCGAATGCTTTAGTCCTTTGATTATTACCATTTCAGCTTTGTTGTAATAAATATCTTGAGGCTTCATTCTGAAGTATCTTCTTCTGATATAATTGCGTTACTTAATTCAGTTTAAAATATTAATAACAATGTTGCGATTAAGTGTCATTCCTCAGTTTCCTCCGAACATTTCGAGGAAAATCATTCGGTGTAATCTAAACTAGATATCTAAATATTTTAGACGTGATCAGCTGACGAATGCATGTCGCCATCTATTGGCAGAACTGTGCATTGTTTTCTTTTATTGCTGCACTTTAAATCGGTGCAATAAGTTAAAGTGAAATAAACGTATATTTGTTTCACTTCAACTTATTGGCACTGGCTGTTTTCTAGCTAGGTCACAGAGACATTACACCGTGTACCTTTGTGTAAAGTAATTGTTGGAACGCAGGTTAGTTTCATAATGTAACATCAGAATGCATTGCAGTCTTCCATTCTTATAATTATATTTAGCGTATCAATAATAGATTTATGATTTTTATTTAGAATTAAGTTAATTTTTTCAGAATTGACGATTTTTGAAGGTTTTATTGCAAAATAAGTACGGCTACCAAATAACTTTTTGAAAAGTTAGCATTGACACATTTTACACGCTCATATTTAGTTTTTTACTGGGTCGAACAGTGTAACACTGTGTTATAATTGAAACACTTTGTGTAAGACACAGTGTTACACTGTGTTATCTATGAACGTTGCTGGAAAACATCCATTGTGTGTACTACTTCAGAAAGTGCAATAATAAAAAACAGACTTTAAAAATCGTCGTGGATTTAATTCTCAGCTGATTTTACAAAGTCATCTTGTTAAAAAATATTTCTATAAAAACAGCGTATTAAAAAATACTACAAAACAATCCTAATGTGCAAAAATGTGTTTTGCTTATTTATATTGTTTTCGG
The DNA here is from genome assembly GCF_001594045.1 of Atta colombica. NCBI lineage: Eukaryota > Metazoa > Arthropoda > Insecta > Hymenoptera > Formicidae > Atta > Atta colombica. The sequence continues at coordinate 21,646 of NW_017259576.1, read as the reverse complement.
AAACGTCGCTCGGATAGCTTTAATGCTTTTTTTTTTTTCATCAACTATTCTTATTCAACATTTAATATTAAACAAGAACAGATGATGAATCCAAAGCATCCGAGCGAAGTTTCCGAGCGAAGTTTTCGAATGCAGCCGTACTAAAAAAAATCTCACACCAATACTACCTTATTACGCAAACTGTGAACAAAACTCGTCAAGCAATTATTTTGTAGAAGAATTTTCTTTTGCATATCTTTTGTAAAGTAGATCATATAAAATTAATAAAAAAAATATAATATATTGTAGCTTTAAATTATATAAATATTAAATATCTTAATTTATATGTATCATTCTGACAGGATCTAAAATTAAACTTTTTTTTTACGTCAATTACTTTTTAAGTCAATAAAATTAATTTTTATTTTAGAAATAACAAAAGATATTATACAATATCTAAACTACAAATTGGCTAAATATTAAAGATTTTAAATTAAAAAAATATTCGTTGTTGGACAATTTCCTCCGCCGCAGTATCGGTCGAATACAGGTTTCCGGAGAGAGGAAAAATAAAAAATTGAAATATTTTTTTATAAGTAACTATAATATAAGAAGAATTATTTTTCGTTAAAAATGTTAGAAAAAGACTTAATAAAAAAACATTGTTTCTCTTAAAAATGAAATTTATCCGAAACAAATGAATTATCATATTGACAAAATCCTACATTTTATCATAGTTATTTCATTTATGTATTAAAAAAAAAACATTTAGCTTTTTGATTTTAGACTTTATGGTGATGACTTAAACTCACCAGACATATATAAAGTAACCTATCTATCTAATCTATTCATTATTTTGATTTAAAACATGGAAAAATTCTAAACTGAATGCAATTATTAGATTAGATTAATTGCACTTATATAATTATCTTAAGTTCAGATAAATAAACATTTAAAATGTGTATTATCCAATGCCACTTTGACTCAAAATTTTTTTATTACATTACTTTATATATATACAGTGATTTTAGTTTGACTCTCATTCTTGAAATTAGGTAGTTATTACAACAATTACATTATTATTTTATAAAGTTGTTAAATAAATCGTTCGAACTATATTGCATTAATCAGGAGTATAAAAAATGAAATTTTCATAAACAAAAGTTTTTTTCTCTCACTTTTAATTATATTTAATATCGTATCATATTTAATTAAAATACGATACTTAAAAATATCATAAAATATCATATTTAATTAAAATAACAATGTTTAGCTTAATGTATGTGAAATAAATTTGACATGATAATCGCATTTACTGTTCAACATGAGAACATGTGCGTCAAACATGTGCGTCAGAGATGCTCGGAGTGCAAACTTTTGTTTCACGATAAGAAAAACAGGTAAGATAATCTTTCGAAAACCATACATGTGACATTGAGAACAGGCTAAGTCTCTCTGTAGGCCTGTCGGCCTCACTATAATTCCTCACGGATTTATAGTGCTTTACACTGACATTATTATCTCAAATATACATTTGGAGGGATAAAAAAGCATTCGTGAGAACGAGGAAAGCTGATGAAACTATGACTCTCTAGAAGCATCCAAAGCATGTAATCTGTCGATAGATATTAACGAGCATCTATCATTTATCGTGAATATTTCACCAATAATAACACGTTACCTTGACTGTCCGCCATTTCCGCGGATTCGTGTTTTTACAATGCGTAGAATTACGCAAATCGCTATGTAATCAAGAATAACTGAGAGATTATGGTATATTAAACGGTGCACATTAGATTGATTCTCTCTATGATACTTGAAGAATTTCCGGAGTCAGCGAAGACAAACGCGATCGGGATGATCCTCATTACCCTGTGCATCCTCGCATTGTCACTCGGGAATGCCGTAATCGCGTCATTTCGCGTCAACGATGTATCGTAGAATTTATCGTCAACGCGACGCCCGCTCTATGCCCCTTTGAGAATATCTCTACAGCTATTCATTAATCATGGCAAGATTTTCGTACATGTTCATGATTTCTATATATTAACAGTTCATTGAAATGGGAAGGAAGCATTCGAAATTTATAATTGTAATTGCAAAAAATACACTAATACAGAAAGTAGCAAGATGTCCTGAAATTCGCGAATCAAAGTATTATAACAAGAAAGTTCTCAAAAATAAATTTGTTAAAAAAATATTTGCCATTTTGTTTAGGTATGACGGTTTTAAATTGGTCTTATTTATAGCTTACGGTTAAACGGCTACTTACCTGAGCGGTAAATTGATATAGTGTTAATGGTGGCGCGTAGTGACTTACAAATATCTATTTAACTGTAATCTATAATTGACCAATTTTTAATTTTCATATTTCAAGAACTACGAGTTGGAATGAAAAATGACAAAAACTTTTTTGACTCTGACTCATTTTTTTCGAGAACTTTCTTGCTGTGCAGTATTTTTATTCGCAAATATCGACACAGCTTGTGTAATAAATAATAAAAGAGAATCAGAGGCTGAATACAAGGGTAATAATAAACGTGTAAATATGAGAACATTAATTCAATAATATTTATTTTGACAAATTTGCATACTAACATAAGGCAAATGTCTCAGTGGATTTCAAACTGTCTGTTCTTTCCTCTTTCCTTTCATTAAATCCACAATGAAAAAAAAAAACAAAGGTGCACATGAAAGAGAAAGAGATTCTTAAGGGACATAGACAAACAATATAGATAAATAAACTCTAAAAAAGAAAGTCAGCCATCAATTGTTTTCTTTTCTATTTTATTTCACTTTCTTTCTTTAACACAAAATAAAAGTCAACAATGGGCGCATATTTTTTCAAGACTTTATATTCTTGGAAGATTATATAAGAAATAGCTGTAGACAGTTCTGAGGATTACTTAGAAATTTTCGATCTTCCAAGAGTTGGTTTGTCTTTCGCATACAACACATCTAATTCTATTCATTTTTCATTTTGTCCAATATTCGGGTAGATTTATCCATTTAGTAATGTCACTATATGATTACATAGACAGATTTTATTTTACATTCTTTGAAAAAAAAGTTACAAGTCTAGATAAAAATGTATTGTATTAACTTTTATCTCGAAAATAATAACAGTTAAAATGCCAGGATCGATAGACAAACATCATCGATAGACAGGATCGATCAACAAAATTATTTTCAGATCTTTATCTACCTTAATTTTTAGATACTTCAGGCTCTTTCCTTGTATATATTAAGTAGCCACAGAAATGTCGCTGTGCGTACTTTAGCGCCGAGATACTACCAGTGTCTCCAGATACAATTTCTATCTTTATTTATTCATAAAAATAACGCATAAAAATATTTATTGAAGTTAAATTAAATATAATATTCTTTCGCAGATGATACAATTAGATTATCAAGAATACAATATTATCGAGCAACTACTTGATGCATAACATTCATAATTTTTACGAAGAATTTAATCCAAAAATTTGTAATAATTTAGAACATTGAAACAAATAAAATTTATATATATATATATTGAATTTATATTGTAATTATGTTATTGATGTTTTACGACAGATATAATATTTATGTCTATAACTACATAAGGTGTGTATGTATATCATAATATCCTTATTTGCCAATGTTAAATAAGGATGAAATAATCACTGTGTTTTACTGAGTCGCTTGTTGGAAGGCATCATTATGTAAAAAAAAAAATTTCTTTACATTTCACTGACATCTTGACTGATGAGACTCACAGTTTCATTATTGTTGTACCTTATATCAATCTTCTGATTTATTATGATCAATATCTGATATGATATGATAAGCACATTCGAAAAAAATGTTCGTTGCTCCGACAAAGTGATTGCTTTTTCAAAATCGAAAACGATGACTGATAATAACGTCAATTCAATTTTTACATATGATGACTCTGTGTTGGATATCTTCGAGGATTTGGCGATTTATTCTGATCCTCGCGCGAAGATTCGATGATGATTTTCTCGAATTATTATCCATATATA
>NW_017259576.1:16624-17629 GCF_001594045.1 Atta colombica | reverse complement strand
ATATATATATATATATATCAATTAAGTCCACAGAGAAGTGTAATATGGGAAAATCGTGGAAACTGGATGATCGAGAATGGTTTGCAAATGAGCACTTTCGATATGGCGTCAGAACGAAGGAAAAATCTTTAACAAACTGACTCTTAAATCTTGTCTCGTGGTACTTTGAAATATAATCGTCATACAAGCGCACTTAAATACTAACATCAAAGTAATTTGTATGCAAGCTAATGTAAAATGTGTATAAGAATTAATATTAGACAAAAAGCAAATTACTAACGACGTTCATAATAAAATACTATGACATAATCTCTATTTTAAATGCCAATATTCTTTTAACAAAAGAGATATTTTCTTCCAAAATTTCTTTCAAGATTATTTAAATTGCACACATACAGATGATGGATCCTAATACCATCAACCATTTGACTGACTTCAAGGATAAATCCGTAGATCTTGTCACAAAGGCAGAATATCCTTGGATACATTTAACTGAATAAATGCAACGTGAGTTCAATCATCATACCTATGCCAAAATATTTTGTTAAGGTGTTTGAAATAAACATACAACAGCGACAATTTGTAACGAATTGTCTTGCCAATTCGAAGTCATAAATGCAAGTTTTCAAACGACGTAATAAATTTGAACTCAAAGTTAATTAACGAGATTAAAATGAAGTGATTAAGCGATAATTTCATATATGTCAAAAAGAACGATAAATTGTTTTGGAGAACTACATGCGAAAACATATGAATGGAATTATTTGTTTAATCAAATAAGCATTACATATTTATTAATTAACAGACAAATTTCATGATTACTATATGTACTCTCGTCTCTAATTATTTGGGGAGAGCTTACTTAAAGTCCAAAATTTATTATTAAATCCGTAAATATTGCGACATAATTTTTTAAATCTTTACTCGTCTATATAATCGTATAAAATTTGCACAAAATATTTAATTAAAGATGAAGCTTTTTGTATATATATATATATATATATA
>NW_017259576.1:2449-15960 GCF_001594045.1 Atta colombica | reverse complement strand
TATATATATATATATCTCAATTTATATTTTTTATTTCCATCTATTACCTGATCAATACCTTTCTTCAATATTACATAAAGAATTTTGATAAAACCTATTGATATTTTAAAATAATCGCTTCTGATTAAAAAATATTATTGTGAACATAAGAGGTGAATGTCGAATTTGCAAGTTATGAAGTATAGCTTAGCAAACGTAAGCATACAAATGTTATACAATGTATAATATATAAGTAAGGGAAACTATGGGTTATGGAGTATCATGGATCATCGATTGTTTAATTCAGAATGTTTAATACTATTAGTACAATACGATTGTTACTTCGGTGTCCATACTTTTTATGTAGGTGGCAGTAATTAAATTTCATTGTATTGAAAAGTATCAAGGTCATTAATTGATTTTCGTAGTGTAAAAGTAACTTTTTAACTTAAACCGCACAAAAATGTTTTAATATTATTTTTGTAGAAGATAAGATAGAAGTTTCATGTATGAAGATAAGATAGAAGTTTCTTTTCTCAACTTATTACGGTACAAGTAATAATCTAACATTTATTTTTTATAATTTTCTATTAAATATATAATTAAATGTATAGTTGGGGACCATGAGTCATACATTAAATATTCATGATGGGAATATAGAAAATATATGTATTAAAAAGGCAGTTTTATACTTCTAAGCAATTAATTTTATTTTATCGTAATATATTTTTTATCTTATATTAATGATTATTTCTCATTTATTTTCTTTTAACTTCTATTTTATTATTTAATAATTATTAGTTATTATACTTTATTGTTATTGTTATACTTTATTTATAATTAGTGACTATACCAAGAAAATGTAATTAATTTAAAATATTTTTCAATTTTCATCGTTATTTCTTGCATAATTCTACTGTATTGAGGGTGACCCATGATACTCCGAGTCGTTTCTTAAAAAATATATTTTTATTTTTTTCTTAATAAATATATACTTACTAAATATACTTACTAAATATACTTATTAAATTTTAAAATATGCATTATGCTTTAATTATTTTAAAAATGATACACAAATTGTTATATTTAGATGCATTATTAAAAGTTGGAATTTTTGTGACTCATGATATCCCGGTCTCTCCTATGTATAATAAGTATTTGATATTTATATAGTAGTCGTATTCGGTGCTTGTTAGTATGTTAATCGCCGATTCAAAATTCCTTTTGCTTTAATAAGTTTCGGAAATAATAAGGTTCGAAATCACGAATAGCTAGGGATATCGCATTGAGAATGATTCTTGAAGCGGAATGATCGGAACGTTGGAACAGCGTGAAATTGATACCGTCACACTTTCTCGTGCCAGAATGTATCGGTACAATACAATCCAATTGTATACACGTACGGAGTAATACTATTATTTATTAAATTGCTTTTCTACATCTTTTTCTAAAAGCAATATTTGGGAGAAGCTGGAAATAGTTAAAGTTTCAGTTAAAGTTTATAATTTAAACGATAAAAGATTTTTTTTTTTATAAAATAGCATGAGATTATGTCATCATATATTCTCGTTATATGGATATAGAAACATGAAACAACAATCGCAATTAATATATCCATGTAACCAGAATATACAAATACACAAGCTCATGTCAGAAAAAAATTTTTACTTGTTTAATGGTCGTTTTACTATTATATTAATCACATAGGCGATATCGAACGTGTATATTTTCTATTTATTTTATAATTTAGTTTTTAAATGTAAATTAGACAAAAAAAGATGATTAAACTATTATTAATTTTAAATTCTTATCATTATCTTCATTTTATTATATTGATATTTAATATTTCATGTACAAATCTCCATAGTTTGCGTTTCATATTTCGGCGGCCTTTACTGTCGACTATAAGCAACATGTTTACTCTGCCTTTTCAACAAAACATCTGGATTTGCAGTATTTCTCGTTTTGGTCTTCTATTGTTCTATTTGTTTTATTTATCCATTGAATGGGAAAATGGGAAACAATCGCGATAGGATGTCAAAGTCAGCAACCGGAATCAACTAAATCCCAGCAAGCCAACAGTCAGCAATAATCTTTTCATTTTTTTAGGCGCATTTTCTCAGCAAGGTAAATAAATGATTTTCGATAATATAATCGTAGACTCGGAATATTACTAAAATGATTCCCAAATATTATTCAAAAATCTCTAGGTACCAAATTTTATCTTTTTCGTGCGACTATGTAAATCAAAACATATTTTACGATGGATTTATTTTCATTTCGTTCCACGAAAAATTTATAAAATTACTGTATTCTTTCTATATATAAACTTTGTAGGATATTGGAACCCTACAGAGTTTCATTTCAAATTGTTATTCTTATGTTATTACTAGATGAGCCTCGATGAGTTTTTATGGTTTATACAGCGAATATCGTGAATTTGCTGCAATCTATCACGAATTCTATCAAAACTCTTTGGGATTTTATAGATCCGATTTGCTTGCGTACGTATACTTAGCGAAGATTTATAGTAAGCAGTATGTGTAGCAGTAGGTGCTAGAGATGATGTTGCAAATTGTTAGAAAAAATAGAGAATAAATAGAGAAACTTCAGACATACATACACACACACACACACACACACATACGCGCGCGTGCGCGCGCACTTGTGATTGCGTAATGCAACAATGTGTGTGATATGTCTGAAGTGAAATGAAATTGCAGGAAATGGAGTGGACATTTCCAATTTAAAATAAAAAAAAATCTGTACTATTGACATTGATTAAGTTCAAGCATTGCTTCCTCTTAAGAGAAACTTCGTTACCATGTTTTGCGCTATGTATGTTATATCTTTTCTCGTAGGCAAACTATGAACGCGAATACAAAAGTGTCAAATGCAGAAATCAATATTATGGTATATCTTGATTAAATGCCTGCAGAAATGTGTACTACTTCGAAAGAAATTCAGAGGCATCTGACTTTTCTCAGCTTTCCGTTGCACTGCGTTTAATCTAATTATGAACTTCATAAAAATCTTGATTAGAGATTCTTATTATTTTTTTTAGATGTTTGTATCCTTTAGTAATAAACGTGACTTATCAATATAATTTTAATGTGTCGTCATTTAATTTGATGTAAAATTATGAAACATATACGCCTCCTTTAATGAGTTTTCAACAATCTCTTTTATATCGAAATACTGTATAGAATAGATAACTTAAAAAATAAATATATACAATGTGATTAATAAATAAGCTTCCTTTATGATTGTTTTACATGTATAATTTGAAATTAATTGCTTACAAAGTATAAGAAATAAATTTTTCGAGTTACGATTATAACGATTGTAATGATTTACAGTTAAAATTAGGTGGTGATACATGAATGAATTATATACTATGAATTATATATTACATATATAATTCATATATATATAATTATATATATGAATTATATATATAATATGGATATACATGAAATATTATTTATATAGCACAGATCTTCAAGAAAATAATTTAACAAGAGCATTAAACACATGCTGATAAAAAGTGCTCATAATTATTCGTGAAATCTATCATGATCCAGAGTGCACTCAGGCAGTTCTTCGACGCACGTCGCCGAACTGCCAGCGAAACAAATAAAAGAGAGCACAATTGTTTTTAATTACGACCGCGCTGTCCTCAATGTGGCAACAATCCTTCAGAACGAACTGCCTGTAGACAAATATGATTGAATATGAAGGAATTGCACTGTACTCACTTGATTGGCAGATAAAATTTATTATACAATTATGTCATTTTTCCGTATGTAAACAAGAACTGTTCAACACTGCTTGTGTTCACAATTATAACCGGTTTTTTCACAAACACATGATTTTCCATTGTTAAAGGAAAAAAGGCAACCCTAAGCAGGGTTTATCACTTTAGAATTTAACATTTAGCGTAATTGTACTAAAGAGTTGTCACTCTCGTTTGTAAGCTAATCTTGATATTAAAACTAGTATCTATTAAAATTGTCAATCCAGTAAGCAAGAAAAATTTTGAAACATTTCAGCAACATTGTAGCAATATTATAACGCTGAAATGTTTCAAAATATTTCTTGCTTACTGGAAATCTAATATATATTAATGTAATAAAAAATTATGTAGTAAAAAACTTTACTTATCCCCCGCTGAATTTCTTGAAAGGCGATCGGATGACAGTGTTCTTGCTAATAATACAGTAGCGACCGGTTCTGACATTAGCCAAATCACCTTTAATGATGAATAGATTCAGATTGCATTGTTACTTTTCCATAGGTCTGTTTTCTGTAGCTGAATTAGTGTACACTTTTGGATCTTAAATTGAAAAAGGTATATGTTTGATATACGTGAAAAGCGAGAAACTAGAAAGAGAGTTCTAGTGCAGAAATAGAAAATGGACTCATGTAGCATAATATTTTTCGAGCCATAAAATATAGTCAGCCTGCTCACCTTAAGTCTGTTTTTTTTTTTTAGCTAAAGTTCTTCATCTTTCTTCCATTTTTCTCCACATTGGAGAGAAAAAGAGAAAAGATGAACTGTGACTTGAAAGGTGATCATCCAACCGCCTTTCAAGAAATTCGAACAAGCCTCTTATTTCCAGAGGCCTAAAATAGCAAAAAATGAGGTTGCGTATCACGTTTGAATATCTATGAATGCATGATATCACTAAATAATTACATTTTTTAAAGTGTTTTTATAGCGAAAATTAACATATTGAAAAAATCCTACATTTTATCATAGCTCTCTCTCTCTCTCTCTCTCTCTCTCTCTCTCTCTCTCCATGTATTTAAAAAAAAATATTTATCCTCATAATTGTAGACTCTATCAGGATGATGACTCAAAGTCTAGATATATACAAGATAATGTAATTTTAACCGTCATTTTGGTTCAAAACATAGAAAAATTCAAAATTGAATCCAATTATCAGGTTAAGAAGAATAATTGCACTTAAGATAATTAGGATTACCCAATTTAAATGCGAATAAATTACATTTAAAATGCATCACCGATGCCATTTTGACACAAAACTTTTGATTACGTTACTTTATATAATTAGTGACTTCAGTTTTTACTTTCACTCCTGAAATTCGATAATTATTACAACAATTACATTATTGTTACAATTATTATTTTACAAAGTAGTTAAATAAACAGTCCGAACTTGATACATTACATTAATCAGGAGTATAAAAAATGAAACTTTTGTAAACAAAAGTTCTTTACCTATACTTTTACTTACTTATACTTTTACTATCGTATTTAATTACAACATAACAACATTTAACTTAATATATGTGAAATAAATTTGTCTGATATAAAATAATATGATATATAATGATATAAATATTTACTCTGTTCAACACGAGACATATGCATCAAACATATGCGCCAGAGATGCTCGGAGTGCTTTTATTTTACAATAAGAAAAAGCAAGACAATTCTTCAAAAACCATAACCGCGACATTGAGAATAGGCAAGTCTCTCAGGCCTATCTACTTCACGGATTTATAATGCTTTACACTGCCATTATTGTCTTAAACAGTGTATTATTTAGAGGAATGAAAAAGCATTCATGAGAACGAGGAAAGCCGGTGAACTCGTGTCTCGAGAAGCACCCAAAGTATATAATTTGTTGATGGACGTTAACGAGCATCTATCATGTGTTTGAATATTTCATCAGTCGTAATAACGCATGTTGACTTGATTGTTCGTAATTTTTTTGTGGATTCGTGATTTTACAATATGCAGAATTATGCAACTCATGTAATCATGAATATCCCGAGAGACTATGATGCACAAATGATCGATTCTCTCTATGATCCTGAAGAATTTTCGCAGTTAGTGGAGACAAGCGCAGTCAGGATGATTCTCATTATCCTGTGTATCCTCGTGCTGTCACTCGGCAATGACGTAATCGCGTCATTTCGCGTCGACGATGTTATCGTAAGATTTATCGTCAACGCGACGCCCACTCTATTTCCACCTTCGAGAGTATCTCTACATCTATGCATTAATTATGGCAAGATTTTCGTGCATGTTCATGATTTCTATATATATATTAATTATTCATTCAAGGAAGAAAGAAACACTCGAAATTTATAACAACTATTAGCTGTAATTGCAAAAAATACACTAATAGAGAAAGTAGAGAATGTTCTTCTACAAGGTGTCCCGAAATTCGCGAATCAAAACATTATAACAAGAAAGTTTTCTCGGTAATAAATAAATTAAAAAAGTATTTGTTCTTTAAGTAAAACGGTTTAAAACATATGGATTACGGCTATATGGATATCTGTCTCTGAGTTGCGTATCGATGATAATGTTAATAGTGACGCGATGACTCAGTGACCCGTTTCACCGTAATCTATGATCAGACTCAATTGTTGAGCGCTCGCCGCTATTGGTGTATTTTTTTAGATCATTCAGTAGCAGTGAGAGCATACAGATCTGTTTCGCAATAGTTGAATCTACTAAACGCGACCGATGATTGATCAATTTTAAATTTTCATATTTCAAAATTGGAAAAATGACAAAAAGCTTTTTTAACTCATTTTTTTCCGAGAACTTTCTGGTAGCACAGTATTTTTATTCGAGAATATCGAGACAACCTGTATAATAAATAATAAAAGAGATTCAGTTAGAGTCTAAATACAAGTGTAAATATGAGAATATATTTCAATAATAATATTAATTTTAATAAATTTACATACTAATACAAGGCAAATGTCTCAATGTATTTCAGGTTCTCTCTTCTTACTCTTTCTTCTTTCATGACATTTCATTTATAATAAAAAAAATGCATATAAAAGAGAGAAATTCTTAAGGGATAACAATAGATAAACCTTCTAAGAAAGAAAATCCATAAATTGTCTCCTTTTCTATTTTCTTTGTTTAATATAAAAGATCCTTCGTTGAATAAAGGTCCGCAATAGTAATAGGTCCGGACATTTATTCAAAACATTTTATGTTTTTGGAAGATTAAATAAAAGCTATAGACCTTTCTGACAATTACTTAGCTAAATTTTCAATCCTTCGGGAGTTGGCTTTTCTTTCGCATACAGCACATCTAACTCTATTTGTATTACATTTTGTCCACTATTCAGTTAGCTTTATCCATTTCCTGATATGTCACTGAACGGCATATGCAGGAGTGCGTCATCAAAATCCGGACAAATCGAATAATTTTTTTAAACAAAATGTTTTTAATGAAAAATTAAATATTACAAAAAATCTTTTAACATAGCACTTGGGGAATCTCTGTAGAGCACAATTATTCGATATATCTCCCATTAGCTTGAATGATGGCCTCTATTCTCGATTTGAAGCGTTCGCACGCACACTAATATAGCGCTATAAGTCCATGCTGCCTCAATAGCGACCCTTAATGACACATTGGGATGCCGAGACTTGTTCGTGACCCTTTCAACTACTCCACCTACATAGTAATCCAAGGGATTTAAATCTGGGCTGTTGGGAGGCTAGAATGGAAACCGAGACGAGCAACTCGGCTTGTCCTGGCAGCCTCAGAAAGCATGTCGTATCTTTAATGTGTACGATTTATATCGAAGGTCCTCCTCGACAATTCGACGCATTGTTGGCTCGCTTACACTAACAATCGATGCTAATTTTCGCAACGATTGCCCTGGATCATCCGAAATCAGCGCTTGAGTCCTTTCAACGACTGAGGGGGTTCTTGCTGTGCATTCTTTCGAGTGACTTTTCTTCGCTGGCATACTGGAACCTTCGGACTGTTCGAAAGCCGTATATTTTACCACAATGTCATAAATGGTTGATCTCGAATATTCAAAGAGCCAAATTATTTCCGTCTGCTGAGCGTCCAGCGCGAAGGCCTTCGATGATCGCGGCTCTTCGATTATATTCCGCACTTGGTTTCAATATCGCAGTCACTTTGAAAATATGATTGTTTACTAGAAGTATCAGGCTTTCTCGGATGCCAACAACCTTTGGCGGAGGCACAATATAGCGGAAAATTTAAATTGAAATTTGTCCGGATTTTGGTGACGCATCCTATAGATATATTATCTATTTTATTCTTCAACAAAAAGTTACAACTTTAGATAAAAAATATATTATATTAATTTTTATGTTGGAAATAATAACAGATAAAATGCCACAGGACCGATAAGTCAATAAAATTATTTTCAGATCTAGCTTAATTTTTAGATACTTCCATAAAATCGTTCTTTTCTTGTATATATAGTGAAATTTTTATCTTTACTTATTAATAAAAATAATGCATAAAAAATATTTATTGGAGTTAAATTAAATATAATCCTTTCGCGCAGATGATACGATCAAATTATCAAGAATATTATCCAGCAACTATTTAATGCATAATATTCATAACTTTTACGAAGAACTTAATCCGAAGATTTACAACAATTTAGAACATCGAAATCTATATATGTTGAACTTAGATTGCGATTACGCCATTGATATTTTACGACAGGTAACATAATATTTATGTCTGTACATATAATACATATAATACATTATATAATAAAGAAAAACTTTCTTTCCATTCGCTGATACCTTGACTGATGAGACTCACAATTTTGTTATGTATCTTATCCAATCTTCTAATTTATCATGATCGATATCTTATGAAATAATAGGCACACTCGAAAAAGATGTTCGTCGCTCCGACAAGGTGGTTACTTTTTCAAAATCAAAAAACGATGACCGATAACGATGATAACGTCAATTTAACTTTTACATATGATGACTCTGTATTGGAAATTTTCGAGGATTTGGCGATTTATCCTGATAGTGACGTGATTCTCGCGCGAAGATTCGATGGTGATTTTCTCAAATTATTATCCATATATCGACCAAGTCCACAGAAAGGTGTAATATGGGAAAATCGTGGAAACTGGACGATCGAGAATGGTTTGCAAATGAGCACTTTCGATGTGGCTTCAGCACGAAGGAGAAATCTACAACAGACGGCTCTTAAATCTTGTATCGTGGTACTTTTAAAATATAATCGTCATGCAAGTGCACTTAAATATTAATGAGATGTCAAAGCATTTTGTAAGCAAGCTAATGTAATATGTGTATAATATAACATCTAATATATAATATCTAATATTAGACGAAAAGCTAAGCGATGTTCATAATAAAATTTCAAAAATGCTATGATGTAGTCTCTATTTTAAGTACCATCTTTTAACTGTTCTTTTAACAGAAGAGATATTTTCTTTCAAGATTTATTGCTATTGCATACATACAGGTGTCGGATCCTAATACCATCAACCATTTGACTGACTTCGAGGATAAATTCATAGATGCTCCCACAAAAGCTAATTATCCTTGGACACTGCATTTAGCGAACCGAATGAATGCAACGTGAGTTCAATCTTTGAAATCATATCTATGTCAAAATATTTGTAAGATAAATATTTGTAAGATATTAAATATTAGTTAAAGTGTTTGAAATAAATCTATGCAACGGCAACAATTTGTAACGAATTGTCTTGCTGATTCAAAATCACGAATGCAAGCTTTCAAACGACGTAATTCGAACTAGGGATTAATTAATGAGATTAAAGTGAAGTAATCGAACGATAATTTCATACAAAGTCAAAAAGAATGATAAATTGTTATGAAACCGGAAAACTACATAATCAGACATAATCAGATGCACGAGTGGAACGATTCGTTTAATCAAATAAGCATTACATATTTATTAATTACCATAACAGACAATTTGCATAATTATTGTATAATGTACTCATGTTTCTAATTGGTTACTTAAAGTCCAAAATTTATTATTAAATTTGTAAATATTGCGACACAATTTTTTTAATCTTTGCTCGTCTATATAATCGTACAAATATTCACAAAAATATTTAATTAAAGATGAAGCAACTTTTTATATATATATCAGTTTCTATATTTTGTATCTCGATCTATTAGCCATCAATACACCTTTCTTCGATATTAAATAAAGGATTTGGATAAAAACTATTAATATTTTTAAATAATCGTTTTTGGTTAAAAAACGTCATTATTTATTGATTTCATGAACAAGAGATGCGATATGTCGAATTTTACGAAATACAAACTTAGCAAATATACAAATGCTTATATGTATAATATATAAGTATGTATAATAAATATACACATTTGATATTTATATGTATGGCAGTTGTATTTGGTACTTGTTAACATATTGCAACTCAAAATTCAATATTTTGCTTTAGAATAAGTTTTGAAATCATGAACAACTGGGGATACCGCACTGAGAATGGTTCTTGGAACGGAATGATCGGGATGTTGGAACGGCATGAAATTGATATCAGCGGTTCCCCCTCATTTCTCCTGCCGGAACGTATCGATGTTGTGCAATATATCCAATTGTATACACATACGCGGTAAAACGTATTTATTAAATTGATTTTCTACGTCTTTCTAAAGGCAACATTTGGGAGAGGCAGGAAATAGTTAAAATTTCAATTAGAGTTTATAATTTAGCTTTTAAATGTATATTTGATTAAAAAAGATGATTAAACTGTTATTAATTTTGATTACTTATTGTTAGTCTTCATTTTATTATATTTATTGATATTTTATATTCAAATCTATATAGTTTCCGTTTCATATTTCGGCGACCTTTACTATCAACTGTAAGCAACATATTTACTCTGCCTTTTCAACGAAATGTCTGGATAGCAATTGCAGTATTTCTCATTTTGGTCTTCTGTTTGCTCTACTTATCTATCAAATGGGAATACAATTGCAGTAGGATGACAGAATCAACAGCCTACTGGAAACAATTAAATCCCAGCAAGCCAACAATCAGTGATAATCTTCTCATTCTTTTAGGTGCATTTTCTCAGCAAGGTAAAGAAATGATTTTCGGTAATATAATCGTAGACTTGGAATATCACTAACATTGATTCTCAAATATTATTCAAAAATCTCTAGGTACCAAATTTTATCTTTTTCGTGCAAATACATAAACCAAAACATTTACTATATTTTACGATTTATTTTTATTTCGTTTCACGTGAAATTTTTGAAATTATTGTATTCTCTCTATGTATAAACTTTGTAGGATATTGGTACGAACCCTATAGAGTTTCGTCTCGAATTGTTACTCTTATGTTATTATTGGCCTCGATGAGTTTATATGCGGCTTATACAGCGAATATCGTGAGTTTGTTGCAGTCTACCGCGGATTCTATCAAAACTCTTCCGGATCTCTTAAACAGTCCTCTGAATCTGGGCGTGCAGGATATAGTATATAATAGACATTATTTTAAGGTCGGTAAATAAAAAATCGTGAAAATTAATAATATAAAAAATCTTATATAATAATTATAATAGTCTAATTTTTAAATTGTTAAATATTACTTTTATTACGACGTAAAAATTATTAACATCTAGCAAAGATATAAAAAACAGATTACAAAAATAGATAAGTTCTTTGTGGGATGACAGTCTGTCCAAGATCCCATTAGGAAGGCAATCGTAGAACAACGAATCGAGCCGAAAGGAAGCAAATCTAATTGGATGTCTATAGAAGAAGGTGTACGTCACGTAAGAAACGAACTCTTCGCATTTCATGGTGAAATTGGTTCAATTTACCAACTGACGCAAGACACGTATTTGGAGGAGGAGAAGTGCGGTTTGACCGAAATCGATTTCCTAAATGTCGTGTATCCGCTAGTTACAATACAAAAGCAATCACCTTACTTAGAGATAATAAAAAATGGGTAAATAACATCTTTAATTATCTTCACGTGAACATGGAGTTTTCAAATCTTTAAATTTCGCTATAAAACTTCTTGGAAATTTAAAGTTTAACAAAATATCATCTAGATTTAAAAACATATGACATGTTACTCCTATAAGCAACCAATAACCATCTACTCCAATAACTATCTCATGATATAGTAATTCTCGGAACCAATAACTATCTCATGATATAGTAATTCTCGGAACGTTAAACTTAGTTATGTTTTCAGAGCTCTAAAATTGCGAGAATATGGACTCAAATATCACGAGGAATATCACTTATATACGAGAAAACCAATATGTTCGAGTCAAACCAGTTTCATCACTATCGGTTTCACAGAATGCTACTTCGCGCTAGTTATAATGGGCTATGGAATACTTTTTTCTGTAATCGTATTTGCCTTCGAGTTATTGTGGCATAAGAGGTAAGATTTAAGGGGATGCTGTAGTAATAAAATACATTGTAAATGTATGAATATTTCCGAATTGGCTGAACAGAATAAAAAATCCTTTTACGAAATTAAAATAGATGCAAAATAAGGAAATGGGACACTTAATTTTATATTAAACAATGGAAAAAAAGATTTAAAAGCTTATTTTTTAGATAGTAGAGTTGTCACTTGATTTAGATATTTTCTTAACGTAAAAGTTCTACAGCTCGTATGAACAAAATAATGTGGTATCACTTGTCACATTACATACATGAGCAATATTGAGTTTATAAAACTAATTATTAAAAGCCTGAAAAGAAAGATTTTCTCAACTGCAATTTATTTGCACATGCATGCTCAAAGAAGATTCAGAATAGAATAAGAGCAGTAATTACAAAAACGTGTAGTAGCTGCTAGAGAGAGAGAGAGATGATGTTGTTAGATAAAGATAGACAGAGAATATATTGAATAAAATATACACACTTGTGTAACGCAGCAATGTCTGTGCTATGATTTATCTGAACTAAAATGATTATGCAGGAAAGGAAACTGACATTGTTAATTCAAAATTTAAAAAGTCTGTACTGTCGACAACAATCAAGTTCGATCATTGTTTCAACATCCTCTTAAAAGAAACTGTGTTACCATACCTTATGCTATTATATTTTTCCTTGTAGACAAACTATGCATGCAATAAAAGAAGTGTCAAATGCAGAAATCAACATTGTTGAATATCTTGAGTAAATGCCTATAGAAATGTATACTACTTCGAAAGAAATTCAGAGACATCTGATTTTCAACTTTCTATTGCACTACATTTAATCTAATTATAAACTTTATAAAAATTTTGATTAGAGATTCCTACTACTTTGTTAGATGTTTGTGTCCTTCAGTATAAATGTGACTTATCGATATCATTTTAATATGTTGTCATTTAATTTGATGTAAAATTATGAAATACATATGCCTCCTTTAATGAGTTTTCAACAATTCTTTTTATGTAGAAACTTTGTTAGAATAGATTATTTATAAAATAAATGCGTACAATGTGATTAATAAACAAGTTTTCTTTATGATTGATTGACGTATACAGTTTGAAATTAATTGCTTACATAGTATAATAAATAAATCTTACGAGCTATTGCAGCTAAAATTAGCTATGACGGTGATATATAGGAATTGTTATCCATACAGCACAGATCTCCAAGGAAATAATTCTACAGTAACATCTATTAAATATACTTAAGTGCAGACGTATATTAAATTTATTAAATCCGATTTCTTAGTGATTCAAGTATTCTTTATTAATTCAAAAG
>NW_017259576.1:0-2349 GCF_001594045.1 Atta colombica | reverse complement strand
AATATATGTAATTAATTAAAAAATTATTAAATATATATCAAATTTTTTAATTAATTATACATCTTTTTACTCGATTATCGACCGTCATTATGATTTCTATATTTTAATCGTTTTTTAAATATTAGGTATAGTAAAAAGAAATCCATTATTTTTCCATTTAATTTCATGCAAAAATAATGGATTTCTTTTTACTACACCTAATATAACAAATACAAAAGATGAAAGTAAGAGATAAAAAATTAAACTTTAAAATGGATAAAAAACTACAAAAGTAAACTAAAATTTATAATTAATAAGATTGTTAAGAAAAATTATTTTAATAATTTTTATACCTGTAAGTCAACGAAAACGCCAAAGAATATATTATAAAGTTTTATATATTAAAATCCTGACAGGATCTCACGAAAACATTTATCGACAATGTGACAAATAGAGACAACATAGCATAATCCAAGTAAAGTAAGGAACTGGTGAATGAAAAAGAGGAAATTGGTTAAAGGGGGAGAAGCTGACAAAAGAAGGAAAAGTATATGTCTGGCAATCTCTCAGTATCACTTGCTTATTAAATCCGTCTTTTCTGTCTTTTTGTAAAAATCATTTCCGAAATCAATCTTCTATAATAAAAAGATTCCATATCCAAAATACTCACATCATCCTAACCAAAACTGTGATTCGTTTTTAATCTATGACTCGAAATTACTGACAAGGCATCCGAGGATATATTAATGTGTATAATAAATCCTCAGGTGCCCTGTCAGTAATTTCGAGTAATAGATTGGAAACGAACCACAGTTTTGATTGGACAATACTTAGAAACTATCAGACATATATTTTTTCTTCCTTTGTCAACTACTCTCTCTTTAATCAATTCCCTCTTTTTCACTCACCAATTCCTTACTTTACTTAGATTATGTTTATGTTTTCTTCAGTTATCATATTGCCGATAAATGTCTTCATGAAATCCTTCATGAAATCAGGGTTTTAATATACAATATTTTATAATATCTCCTTTGGCATTTTCGTTAACTCACAGGTACTATTAACATAATTTTTCTTAACAATTTTATTAATTATAAATTTTAGTTTACTTTTGTAGTTTTTTATCTATTTTAAAATTTAATTTTTTATCTCTTACTTTCACTTCTTGTTCTTTGTTAAAGAACAACTAACATAGATTATAGAAATTCTAATAACAACCGATAATTGAGCAAAAAAAATAGATGTATAATTAATTTTAAAAATTTGATATATACTTAATAATTTTTTAATTAATTATACATCTACTTTCTTTTGCTCGACCAGTCGTTATTAGGATTTTTGTATTGTTGTGCAAACATTCGAAAGTTATTATACTTACTGTTTATACAATATAGATTTCTGCATCGTACAATATTATAGAAATTGGGACTCCTGTGCGAACCTGAGATATCAGGGATTGATGATTTCAAAAAAATTAAACAATAAATGTTTGCATTGAACGATGCAAACTAAAGAGACAAAGAAAAATAAACTATAAGTAAACTTAAACTATAGATATCGACAAAAGAAAAACTTTCTAAACAGACATACGATAATGATATAACAATTTGTATTAATTTTGATATTGAAGATGACTAGATACATAATCGAAATGTCTATTGATGTACACATGTAAGTGATTTAATATATAATTGCATTGTTACCTTGCACAGACTTTTATACTCCGTTATCGTCGATATTATCGTCGATACCGTCGATTTATATATGACTCAAATAAGCGAGATTTAGCATATGGAACAAATTGATGCACTGCATGTATTGTTTTTAACTTGTCGACAATTTGCTCATTGGAATCTAATGTGAATTGAATTGAGCATCAGGAGGGCAAATATATTTCATAAGTTCACGAAATTGTAAGATATACATTGAGAAATAATAAATTCATCACGTTGATAGCAAACTGACGGCACGGCATGCACGCATGATGGTAACTTGCCAGTTGTTTGCTGAATTCTAAGAAAGACTTTACGTGACATCAGAACAACAGATAGTTTGTGGAAACATCTTGGTTTTAATTTGGTGAAATTGAATGCGGAATAAGTGACAGCAAAATGGCAACATTTTGGTCTTATTTGGTTATCTGGGGACTTAATAGGTGTGGGAAAAAGTTCGTGGCGTTTTTCCCATTACATCTAACGGGAAAAACACCACAAACTTTTTCCCACATCTAATATATTAAAAAGATTATAGGCAATAATAAACAATTTACTAGAAAGATTACATTATAATCTAATAAAAGGTTTTTATTTTTATAAATACATAAATTTTACAATTAAAATAATATAATTTTTAACAAAGAATGTGTTAATC
>NW_017259575.1:926690-934252 GCF_001594045.1 Atta colombica | reverse complement strand
TACACATATATATATATTATATAAAACATTCATTTTTATATATAGAAAGTATAAATTTCTATTTTCAATTACTTTTTGTAGAGACTATACATATGTTACATTCTTAATTATATCTGATTGACACGCATACATGCGTGTCAGTCAGATATATTTAATATTTTATTATGAAATTGAAGATAAAGCGCAAGTATCTCTCAAGCTATATTTTAGAGAGAAGCGTCAATTTTACGATCTCGGTTATCGCACCAGCACTGAATGTGCTTGCCTTTGCTGGGTAACGAAGTGCAATCTTCTTCGATGCGCGCGCGCGCGCGCGCGAAACAATGACGAAAGAGTAGCGCAAGGTAACGATCGATGAATTCCAAGTCAAGATGTTTCCCGATTCCGGAATAGTTTCGCAGGACGCAATAAATTCCTAAAGGATCCTACGTCGGCTCGATTCGCCACCGCAGGCAGGAAAATTCCAGTGGTGACGCTGCGGGATCTAGACGTCGTCGAGATCCACGACTGCACATTTTGGAAATTCGGTCCAGGCGGAAAGTGTGCGGGCTGAATTATTAATCGCGCGTCGAACTTTTCCATCGTCATTCTCGTGTAAAACGCCGCTCACGAAACTCCCGACGACTCCTATGCGCGCTCGCCCGATTAATCTCTCGTTCTTTTAAATCCTCGTGTTAAGGCAAATTGCCAATTACGCTTCGATCTTCTTCTTGCCGCGGTAGACACGTACTGGTATATAATTTATCTCCATAGCTCTCACTGTTCTACGTGACGCACATTTGTAATGTACGTTATTTATTATAATCATTGAGCTGATTATTTTTATTGCATACGATTATTCACATAAATTTATCTTTCATTAAGATAGAATACATGTTCTGCGAATAGAATGAACGGTACGTGTACTTGTTATTTCATTCGTGCTAATAATAATTATAATTGATTCTAGTGTACTACGGAAATTAGTTTACGAGCTGGAAATTAACTTACAAAGCGCTCAACATAATTTATTCTTTGCTAACATCTTATCGATCTACTTTTGCTCAAAGTCTTTATATTACGTGGACCTTTACTGAAATTGAATATACATAAAATAGAAAAATAGCAGTCATAAAAAACACAAGGTATATAGGCTATAAAGCCTAAAGTTATTTTCCCAACAGTCGAGCGGTAAAACGGTTATATCTGCGGTTTTTTTTCGGCGAGCCGAAAAGTCAGAATTATGACCAGCCTAAATCTTTTTTTCCAGTTATCACACATCGTTAAAATCTTACAAAAAATCATGCATAAAGTAAAAATCATTTATATTTTTTACACTACTAACATTTAACTGCAAGCAAATTAATGATTTCAGTGAGACGAATGTCTTTCGTATTTCATAATTTATTGAAAATTCAAGTTCTTGCAAATTACGCTCGGAAATTGAAATCCAATAAACTCTTATACCTGTGAGAAATAAGAATTTATTGGATTTGAAATTCCATCGTTGAGTTAAGGAACGCGTGAAAAGTATAACCATTCATTTTTCATGAACGATTTTAAGAACAATATTTCGAACAGTTAATCGCAATTCTTTAAATGTTTGATGTCGTTTTTAAAATTATTTGTAAAAAATGAATGATATTTTTCAAGCATTCTCTGATCTTCTTCGCATAATAATATACTTATCTGTTTATCACTGTGTATGAATTTCTCAATAATTTCGATTGTGATTTTATCTCATTTTATCTCATTGTACAATTACGATTATGTCGGGAATCCGCCGACAGCGGTAGTTCACGACCATAAAGTGGTGGTGGACTAGAGAGATTGAGAGAGAGAGAGAGAGAGAGAGAGAGAGAGAGAGAGAGAGAGAGAGAGAGAAAGCACCTTCCAGTTTAAAGCTCAACAACAATGTGCGCGGAATCGGTCGCCGATCAACAAATTCCGATTCTCGCGGTATATCTCGAGCCAGAGGATCCGGAGGAGCAGTTTGCGGTGCGCGCACGATAAATTCCGGAAGGACCCCACGTGGGGGTGGAAATACCGGCGTCGGCATTGGCGGCGGCGACGACGATGACGACAACCGTGGCGCGATCGGAGACATCGGATCCATACGCTCTCGCTTTACCCGCAGAAACCCGATCGGACCCCGATATTGCGCGCATACAGTATACGATATTACGCACAGCGCCACGGTTACGTGTGTAAAGGCACGACGAGTAGTACATATATGTATATAGATATACATGGCATCCTTGTACGCCGCGTGTGGACCGCTTTGTATTTCGTATTGGCCGAGCGAACGAGCGGCGCATACATATACTCGCAACAGCGCTCGCTCACTTCATCCTCTCCTATGAGAGCCACCGAGATTCGTGTTTACATAAATCTTAAGCCGGTATCTATTTGGCGCGGCAGATGCCGCGTGGCGTATGTCGGAAGACGTACGGCGTACGTCCCGTTGCGTGCCGCATTGCGTCGCCGTGGCACGAGTGTACCAGCCGGAAACGAGTTATCGAACATATGCCGATAATGCATTGGAATAACGATTTTTGGAAGAGCCAGTCGTGGCAATCACGGGAAAGGGCGGCAGCGATAAAAAAAAAAGGGACAATAAGGAAAAAAAAAGAAAAGAAAAAGGTGCTTAACGATTTATTTGTCCGAATCAGCAATAGAGAGCTATTGGAATTCTTGAGCGAATTAAGAGAACATAATTTCGCTTCGAAAGTAATTAACCGGATTAATTTCCGTTCGATGAGAATTAATTTTAGAATATTGAAATTTCAACGTACTATATCTAAATATTTAATATATTCGCATTATGAATTTATACAGTTGAATTTATTAAGTGCGTTTAATGCTTTATTCATTTATCGTAAAATGTTGTATTTATATATATTTATTTTATGTTATGAATCAATTTTCGTTGTTTGATTAAAAAAGTGAAAAAGATAATTTATCTGTATTTTTTTGTATAATAATTAAAGCGCAAAATTCGAACGATTAAAATATTTTATTATTTTACTAACTGCAGAACTCTTTGAATTGTAACTCTTTGAACTTAGAAATTTCAGAAATATTTAACTCTTAAACGCCACCTTACGAGAACAATACACTACAGTACAGCATATCCACCCAATTTGATTGTTTACAACTTATAACTTTTATAAAAATAAATATATTGTAAACAAATTTTTTTACTCAAAACGCCAGACATTAAGTAACAGTATCAAACAAATGTATATGTATTTTTATTTAAAAAAAGTTATAAGCAATGGAAAAAGCATTGGAAAAAGAAAGCTGGGTATGCCACACTAAATAGATTAAAAGTTAAGTCTTATTTCTCTATTTGGAGAAAATAGGAAAGTGATACTCGTAATGACAATTATTTATTCATTTGATAGTTAATTATTTTTTGATAAAAATTTTTCATAAGTATTAGACTACACTGCTTCGTGATTTTTCTTGTAACGCAATAATGGACATTTGCACCGACGCGATAATACATTATCGGTAAGTCTGTAAAACATAGAGAAGATATAGAAAGGAGATTAAAATTAACAAAAAAGACTGTAACATTTATTAGTTCTGAAATAGAATCGTTTGGAACGTCCAGAAGTTAATTACAATGGAATATCATTAAAGAGATCACCGACTCGACGAAATTGATAAAAGAACTTGATTGTTCCTTTCATTTACTAAGAAATCGGAATTACTAGCGAAAGGAGATTTGAAAACTTGAAGAAACGGCAATTGATTTCGCAACGTTAAATAACAAGCGTTGTCGACAAATCCTGCTTTGTTCCGAATAACAGCATTACTGTTACGTGTAAATACCATGAAATTCGTTCAGCGTGAGCAACAAATATAATTAAATTTTATTGCGTATATGCATAATTGTGCGCGGCACATGTAAAGCGTCGCAAAGGTAATTAATGTAAATGAAATTTGCGGATGTAACGGGCGCGTGTAACACCGTAGCGCACTCGTGCAAGCAAGAGGTTGTAGAGTTGCTTTAAAGGGCACGACAACGACGGATGGACAACCGCGTGATGGATGAATTGCAATTACGTGGGCGTGGAAAGAAGAAGGGAGATGGATTTGAGTGACGAATAGAGGGAGTAAACTGAGCGATACTCGAATTAGGAAAACGGAAGTAAAAACGAATGACATGTAGAAAAAGTCAAGGGGGAACGAGATGAGCGAATACGTGATTTGGGAGGAATGAAACGTCATCTGATATTATTAATTCATATATATTCCATTAATTTATATGTTTGCCGTGATATTATCTATTAATAAATAACTTGAATAATACATAATACAAGGATGTGGTAACCAAATTACAAATTGTTCCATTAATATGTAGTGTACAATTAGCAAATAATTGCGCGACGATTAGTTGCGGTTATTAAAATAGGCATTAATAATAAATATAATTTAAATGTGAATTTCAAGGATACGGTTAGGATAGTGTTAACCGTGTAACTTTTTGATATTAGAATAAAATTATCGCTATATCAAAAATCGCGCATTTAATTTACATAAAATACGATTAGTAAAATGTTCGTTATAACACATTAAATCGTATTAAATCTCGTGAGAAAGAACATTTTATAATAAAAACATTGCAAGTCGGTATTTAGTTTGCTCCGTGCGAGTCTGGTCAGCTTGCATGCGCAAAAGTAATTTTCTGTCACAACAGCAAACTGTGTTATACACACAGCTCGACATTGCGAATTTTTGTTATTACAAAATACAACGTTGGCCAGTGGAAAGTGCGCATTCCGCGGAAGAGCAGAATTTTATTGTTGCGCATACGAGGGAAGATTAAAAGTCTGTATTTTCTGGGAAATTACGGACAGTGGCGGCTGGTAAGGATAAGTGAAGTCCCCTCGCCGAAATAACACATAGCAAATTTTGTAGCCTCATTTACATACATCTGCAACGGAGAACTCCATAGTCCAACGATAATCATGATGTATTGCACTGTTGTATCATTTACCACACATTACGGTTGGTAAATTTCAACCGTGCTTTTTACTTTGCATTATCTGCGGACATCGCGAAGATTGATGCGCGGGTTGCAAGCACAGCCCGGTAAACCCTCTCTTCATGCTCGTCAGGACGTCCGAATGTTATCAGTTATTACTGCTGACTGCCGACGCGACGACGATAGATAACACATTCGGTCGCTAGCCCAGCTAGATGCCATTATCGTTCAAAGAGCGCCGGGGTTAAATCCAAATCCGGAGCGAAGGCGGTATGTTATTTTGGCAGACGAAAGGGGATTGAAACGCGCTCCGAGAAAAATTGATGTTGCATGTGAGGCTGGTTCCGGGGCAAACTCGTTTGGCGGTAACGGGGTCGTTGCACCTCACGTGATTACCTCCAGCCTCAAAATCTACTTCTGCGACGCCCTTTTCGAGTTTCGATCCATTAACCGTCGTGGTGTCCTACGTTACTATTGCTACTATTTTTTTACGGGATAATTGATTGAAACAAGAAATCCTACTTAATTTTTTAGGTAACAAACCTGATGAGATATTTTAGCAAAATTGCACAGAAAGGTTTATTTTATTATTTTGCTAAATTATTAAAAAATTTATTATTAACTAGATACACACACACACACACACACACACACACACACAGATCCGAAAATAAATCAAAATAATATAGGAAACTCAAGTATAATGAGCAATGATGCAAACAAATTCTTGTATTCTAACAATCAGCTTGAATGTTCTACATAATTATTAATCCATTAAGGATCGTTGGTCGATTTTTCGGCGTTGTTTAAAAATTCATTTTTTTTTATTTACATTTTTTTTATATCGTTTTAGCGACCAATGGTCGCAAAATCTCCCCCTCCCCCTCTCCGACCTAAACGACCAACCCCAGGGTGAAAATTTTTGGCATGCAAGTTCCTTAAGGGCATAGTAGCTTGCCATTAAAAGGATTTCAAATTTTGGGAAAAAACATTTGTTTTAATCCTTAATGGGTTAATAGTTCAAAATTATTTTTTGATCTGCAATCTCTATTAGCTATACGTTTAGATACCTCAATACCGCTCTTTCTATGTACTAAGCGCTTGAAGTAATTATGTAATGTCGTAATTGAATATAACGAACCGACTACAATTTTATTGTAGACATCTGTTTCTTTATTTTTATAGTATCCAGAAAATCGAGTTTTATTTAAAAGTGCGTAAACGCTTTCAGCACGTGAATAAAAACGCATCGTACGAAATACTTTTATCGATTTCAACACCCACTTAGAACGTTTTCTTCCGTAAAATCCTGCCTTTATTTGCGCAAGCGTATCTAAATTCGTGTACAGTGCATCCGGCCATAACGGTGGATGATCTCGTTACTTGGAGGAATGCAACACACAGACTACTAAATTCACAGGTCACAGACTACTAAATTCTGAATCCTCTACCGTTTTAATAGAGAGTATTGCAGCAACATACGTACAATGATCCTGTTACTGAATACTATGGCATTTGAACTTATTGATCGCGATGGCAATCTAATTGATCGATCATTTCGCTTCCTTACGATATTACTTAATTTATAGGAGAACCTTTTAAACTTTGCACTTTACATCGCTTCATTAACTTTCTAACGTCGTTCGTCTGAAGTACGTGTTATAATATTGCGAACCAGGTCAAAGAAGATTTAACTTTCATGAGCGATGACTTTGTTTTATTAGGATGTGTATCTTTTTTTCTTCCATATCATAGATAATTTGTAAGTTGGAGATATTACGAAAGTATGATAAGTTTTTAAGAACGAGATTAATTTGCATTTATATGAGATGCTCCACTTCTGCCGTATTACATTTTAACGACGAATACATCATCCGACCAATTTTCTCGTCATTTTTTTCTATAGGATGTTGAAACATTCATAACGTAATGGATCGATTATTATCCCGCGTGAGAAACCGGATGAATCTTTCGAAAATTTGGACTGTACGCGAGGTGTGCCGCCGTAAACTTGACCCACTCTTGACGGAAATACTCGTGTTTCTCGACTATTTAATAACCTACCCAAAGGCATCGGCGTTGTTTTTCAGGAGATGTTTTTTTTGTGAGACACCATGCGTCTATCTTACGAAATTACGCGATAGCTGAGCGACAAAAAGAACTTGTAAAAAAGCACGTGGGGTAACGCGGAGGTAGACTTTCTCGCTATTTCCGTGTTTCTCCACAAACGTATCTAGGGCGGCGACCCATAAATTCTCGCCTAATGATACAGAAAGAAAGAGAGAGAGAGGGGGGGGGGAGGCAGGGAAGGATAGAGCGAACCGATGGTAACAGCGAGAGACCCTGAAGCACTTCGTTCCGATGCGGCACGAGTGAAATAAAGTGGAACTTCGACAGATCCCGGAAGACATGAATATGTCATTCGTTTGAAACTAATCGATTATTAAGCGTACTGAAATTTTTATAAATTAAAACTATTCTTCGACTATTTCTTGATTTTATTGTTCCCCATTAACATCCGAGAATAAATTGAAAAATATTAACAACCATAATTAATTTTGTATGCACTTATACAAATACGGTACGT
>NW_017259575.1:911060-926590 GCF_001594045.1 Atta colombica | reverse complement strand
TGCGTTTTAGGAGTGATTATATATATATATAAATTTATATTGTTACATCGTAATTTAAATAAAATGACGAATGCAAATTATTAATTAATACATGCTAATTAAGACCGAATAATCAATCGAATAAAAATCGCGATCAGTTTTATTATATTCTTTAGCAGCACCATTTTCTTTTATTCCCTCAGCTTCAAATGACAAATGTATTTGAAGAATTAGAACGGTCCGGAAGCTGAATAGAAACGAGTGAACGATCTAAAAGCTCTTGGAGTAGGTAAAGAGGAGGGAACGTCGAACCCCTTCTCTTATACAAAGATCGATGTTGCTCGAATAAGATTTTTCCACGCGATATGCATGGGGCAACAGCCTGCGATCGGATTAGAATAAATGTGATCTCCGCAAAGCAGAGGAAAAGCGGCGTTTGTTCCAGAAAGAGAGTTTTCGCGGAAGGGAGTTTTTATTTTTATTGCAATGTGCGGAAAAGAAGCTCTCAGTGGTCGGCGGAGTGTTGGAAGAAACTGACGGGTGCAGGAAGTGCTACTGACAGCTTCGAAATACTTTACGGCATCCGAGTGGCCCATACGTGCGAGAAAATAACATATTGCGCAGTCGCGTCCCGTTATAAAAATAGAAGCTCTCGCTCGCAAACCTTTAATTCTTTTTGCATTTTAAAGGTTACGCGCGATTAACATAAATGACGAAAGTGTACGTAAAACAAATGGCAGAAACAAGAGGAAAGTAAAGAAGAAATAGTTCATTCAAACAATTTGTTTTGCTGAGAGTTACGTTCCCTAAATTGACAAATCCAACAGCTGGCAATTCAACTTTCACGAAGTAATGATCTTCGTTGAAAATTGTTCCGAGCTCAACGACTCTCAAGTGAATTGTACTCTCTAAAGGCAAATACGTTTCTTTACGTATAAAGATTTTTCTCTTACGTGTGAAACTATATTTCAAAATGTACTGTAATTGATACGATATTTTTGTCGCAGGGAAAGACGATAAATCGCGCAGAAAGATTGTAAACGTAAAATTTACGAGAGCAGTTTCTTCTTGTTCGTCAATCGTTGTTTGAACAACGACCTAGAATACTTCTCGTACAAAATCTTCGACTTATTATGTACATTCGATTTACTTTTCGTCTTTTATTCTCTTTTCTTCTTTCCAGTCGATGTTATTACATTCGTTCGAGGAGTATTAACTACAAATAATTTTGGCAAAATAACTTTGGCGACAAGTCGTAGTACAGGATCTTATAAAATTCATATTTCTAGCTCTGAATTCGAGCCCAAGGTACAGGTTGATCTCCTAAGTTTCCACGTGGTGGTTCGGCGCTAAGAGATGCTCGTTAAAGGGGCTCGCAATGTCTGATAAAAATTTCAATTTATACGCAAAAAAGTCCTCGAAACTTAGATGAAGAAAGTTCATAACTGCCCATTAGCTCGTTTGCTGTGTCTGCGGAAGTGAGGACGTCTCGTGATGACCTTTTCCGCCTCCCCCCTTTTCTCGGGTCTCTTTCACCTCTACAGGATCTTTCACCTGTTGTAGACATCTGCGTGATACTTATTTGAGAAATGATAATCAGCAACTAACTTGTAGCGAAAGCTGCCACGTCAAAGTACGCGGAAGTTATTTACTAAAATAGTTAACACGTTGAATTCCGTGGATTATAATATTACACGTAATATCATGACTATGCTTGTACATACGGAGTATTCTCTAAATTTTACATCAAACTTTAGGAGTGTTTCAAATTCTCTAGAGGTTTGGAAACATCTTTGTCTCAGCAGAATTTGATTGGACGACATTGCTGTGGGAGTGGAACTCATTCAGCAACTAAATTTTATATTAAATTTTGATTATTTCTTGCTTTTGCAAACGATTTTATTAATTATTATATACTCACACGCAAAGATACCTATTCTATTAGTACAGTGTTCACTTTTTTCCCGCTGAATAAGTATATTAAACATACGTAATATCATTTTTTATTATTTTTGTATTTCTATTTTTGTATTTTCAATGATATATTAATTATTCTGTCAGAGGATGTTGTGATACTTTTGACTATTTTCAAGCAAGTTAATAAAAATTTAAATAAATGTAATTGTAATTGATCGCATTTCCATTATCTCGAGTCTAGTCTTTTGATAGCCATATAAATAAAATTTAACGAGACAGAAAGAGTCCGCGATAGTTGATTAAATTCTATAGCTGTTTATTAATTTACATTGTCAAAAACAGATTTCTACATGGTGCATACTCGAGCTGTTTTATTGAGTTGCCTAGTAATATCCGCCAAAAATTTGTTTACTTCAACGTATGTAGGACAAGAGAAAATCGAGTACAATTTGGTTTTAATGCCAATCTACTGTTGCAACGACTGACATTTTAGAGTTATTAAATTTTACATAAAATGTTTTTCGTCGATATTTTCATTTTAAAGTAAGATTTGCTTTATCGCGCGAATAAATGTAAGTTATTCTCCTTCGTCTACGTCGGAAGTAACACGACAGGCATAGAATACAATAACGCGGATACGATCGATCAGGCTAATTAACACGCATTTAAATTTATCTATCGACGGCTTTTGTGTCATAGCAATTAATTACTTATTTAATTAACCGACGATGTTTCCACAACAGTAACATGTAGAGATGGATCGGACGAGAATGTTTAGCGTTTGTCGAATATTCGAGGCGATCGATCATTGTGTTTGAGGCGTCGCCGCTTCACACCTGGTTATCACGATCACGATTACTCGAATAATTAATAGCGAGTTACATCGTAATTTATTATACCGCTATCTCTTTCCGCTGATCGCCGAATTCATACGCGGCTGTACTTTTCGACCGGCGACAACAAAATGATTGCGTTTTATCGTACATTTCCGCGGAAGAGGACGTGAGTGCGCGCCATTAAATGTAAAGCCGCATACGTATCCGTTTTATTACGAGAAATATGATTAATGAATTTCGTGGCGCACGAACGCGACGTTAACGCACGCCCGCTGGACATTCATCATTAAAACATTCGTTCGTTAAAATCTGAAGAGGATCGCACGCGCTTATGCGCTCCGAGTTACGTAATTACGATACAAATTACAATTTTCGATGGAAAAAAGTTCAGCGTAGTCAGATGGAAGTTTCAGCGACGCACAGTAATTAACTTCTCAAATGATAGGCGAATTTAAAGGACGAGACAAAAAGCACTTCCATCCACCATCCACGTTTTGAAATGAATGCGATTTGTTCGTTAAAATGGAGCTCTGCTTAAAATTTTGTCAAGAACGAACTCTATTTCGTAGAAAATTAATATGAACTAGTAGGATGAATTATTAAAAAGATTAATTTGCGTAATATATGCTAAAGATTACCTAATTCTTCCGTTGTTTTGCATCACGTGTCAGATACTTGCATTATTAAAAATTTTTTTTTTTTTTTTTTTTTTTTTTTTTTTTTTTTTTTTTTTCATAATATTGTAGAGACGCAAGTATCCGAAGAATTTATATTTTCAAATTATATTGAATTATATTTAAATTCTCGTAAATTTTAGCAAAATTTTTTATTTGAGTACTCATTATTGAGCTTAAATTACTCAAAGAATTTGTAAATGAAGAAAAGTACGGGAAACGTACCCTGCATTGCTGAAATAACAAGTCAGATACCCTTTGTAAGTTTCCCTTACTATTTAAAGGGTTAATTTTCTTCGGAGCAAATTATATAGCGTACGTTATATTATTACAATAAATTCTACCTTCCGTCTTTGACACCTGAAACATTTAAGAAAA
Organism: Atta colombica; assembly: GCF_001594045.1. Taxonomy (NCBI): domain Eukaryota; kingdom Metazoa; phylum Arthropoda; class Insecta; order Hymenoptera; family Formicidae; genus Atta; species Atta colombica. The sequence goes on along the minus strand of NW_017259575.1, from coordinate 922,806 downwards.
AGAATTTCACGAAAAGCGGAACGATTATTAGGTATTAACGCTCGTATTAGGTACAGTTTTTGTCAAAATGATGTCTCTGTAGATTCTCTCGTTGAGAGCGGGTTAAGAGATCAAATTACGTTTCTTTGCGTAAAAATTCCCTCATAGCTGAAATGTAACTCTACGAAAATGCATTCACCGATCAAAGCAACGGGGAAAATCCGCGTATTTTTGTACGTGTATCAGAGTAACCGTAAGGTTATTAATACGTACTCTGCATTGCGAAATGTACATATTCTGTACCGCTGTACATAACGAACAAGGCAAACGCGTTCGCGAAAGCGCGTTATGACGATTCGCGTTCCCTGTACAAGAGGGAACAATATTATCTGCGTGTGCTAGCTTCCTATTCGCGCGAATATTCCTGGGGAATAACACGAGGCGGTGGTCATGTATCCCGTAATCAGTGCAAAACGCGAGTTAAGCCTGGGCGCATTCTGTATTAAACCACGTGTGTACCTTTCTGCACGAATTAACCTTTGACACGTTAATACCACATCCATTTCGATTAATTTTTTAAAAGCTCGAATAAAGCCCGTATCACTGATACCGCGGCAAATAATGCATTTTTTATGTCTATACTGTTATTTTGCGTTATTTCGATAATTGATCTATACCATTGATACGTGCAGCTTTCTAAATTCAATTGGTTGTGACTGATATACGTATATTAATAATAAATCGGCATCATACTATCCAGCCATTGTTTAATCGAAACGTATCGAATCAAAATATCCGAAAAATCTAATTGGAATCGTGTAACTCGGAGAAATTCACAAATTCGATTGGAAATATTTCCAATCCGTGTATCGTCTATTTTTAAAAATCACATCGTAACTACATTGTAACCACTACGTGGTAGTTACAGTATATACATAAATAATTTTATTAGTCAACTTGTAGTTTATAAGAATAAAAAGAGCGCAATTATTTTATTATCGCGCAAGAATTTAATTAAATTACCGTAAATTGCCGTTGAATCCCAAAAACCGACACGACATTTCGATTTAAAAATTAAATTCACAACTACGCGTCGACGAAGCTTAGTCTGCAATTTATCAAAACAACCTTCAGAGCCTTTTTAAAGCGCACAAGTGGGTCATTGTCTTTGGACAAGCGATCGTGCGGCGCGGAAACCAGATTTCTTCAAGTCCCACATTTCTTGCAATAGAACCTTGAGATAACAGACTCGTTGTCGAAGGACGTCCATCTAAAAAACAGCTTGAATTTTCTTTTTTTCATTTTTTTCTTAATTGCACATCAAGTTAGAAAACAAATTAGAGAACTACTGAAGTCGAGAGATTCTATCTTTGAAATTTCATAATGCAAAAATGGTTCAAGTACAATCCGAAACAAAAATTACATTTTGCAAACAGTAAAATATTTACACAAACCAAGTGTTGATCCTAATTTATTTTCTTCGAAGCTTAAAATTGTGCGCAACAACTTTAGCAATTTTCCCACTTTTTAAAGCAGGTTCGACGGACTCGCTTTTGGGATCTGTTTGCAGATGCTTTTTCTTTTACTTATTTTTATCTCCTTGATATCCACGGATCGTTTCCCTTTCAGAAGCGAAAGTAGGAAAAAGTCGTAAAGAACGATATTTTGTGAATTTCTGGTGCATTTGGTCCCATGCGATTCCTTCCTTTTCGCTAAGTTAAAGAACGTCTTGAAAGAGAGAAGCGATTTCAAGTTGTCGACATGTCCGATAAGTTGTCGAGGCAAAAATCTTATCTACAAATCTCATCGTCTTTCCATTTGACAAAATCGCCGATTTTCGATCAAAAGCTGATATATTTTTTTTTTTTTAGAAAGAAATAAAAGATTTGGTTAGATTTTAATAATTCTATTAAATTATTAAAATTAGTTATTAACAATAAACGACGAGTTTTCAATACATCGATTCTTTTTAATATAGAAAATTTATTATTTTTTATTCTGTACTTAAAAAATACAAAGAATTTTATAGAGAAAAAGTTTTCAGTTCAAACTCGATTTGTTGAACTTGGGAAAATTATTTTTTCTAATTGCACTCTCAGACTTTTGGAAGTTTTAATCGGCTTAACGCGCTTTGCCCGGCCCTTAAATGGCTTTCCTTCGAATCTAACTCAGGATAAAGCGAATACGATTTCTGAAAGCACTGCATTATTCGTCGGAAGCAAAGCGGATCTTAATACGTATGCACTTTGCTGGATATCCGGTACTTTTTATCTGGCGTGCGATAATATCGCTTTGAGTACCGAATCTACATAGCAAGATTGTAAAATATACCGAGCCGGGGGTAAAAAAAGAATAAATGTGAAAATACGTACTCGACAACGATATTAATGCACCAAATGCGCGTTAGCGTGCAATTAGTAACGGAAAAATATTTACAGACTGCACTGTGTGCAACGGCAACGAATAACCCTTAGTCAAGAATAAAACAAAATCTCTTTGAACACGTTTACCCTGCGGGGTGATTACATGCTGGACACGTTTTCCTCGCGCACGTAATTCGTACAAAGCGAATGACTTTCTGATAACGCGACCTGCAGGCGAATTCATCAGCAAGATACCTTGTGTGTTTGTCGTTAAAAAATTATCTAAAAAAAGTGATTCAAGAGCAAGCCGTGCTCCCGTATCTTCTATATATTTTCAGCACTCATATTCTCATTAGGATCTTCAATTTCACCGAAAAGCAAAAATATTATTTTAGTCGAAAGTTTTTATTCTAACACGAATATCGCTTACAATAACGGGGAGATAAGAATCCCACAGTCACATTTAGCATCGACTAAGACGAGAATGCGGACGTCCGTCTCTTCATATCTTTTTCAGCTCTTTTCTTTTTTTTATACGGTGAAAGAAGCATCCCTGGAGGAACGGCGTCCCAGACGGTTGCCAAGATCACTTCCGACTTGCTCCAGAGGAGCGAGGGAAGCGTCATAGGAATACTAAATGCGCGTCGTGGAAACGCGCGAGCACGGGCATTTTTCGTGGCACGCTTTCTCGCCAGGTACGCCATATTTCTAACCTCATCCCTTTACGTGGCCCCTGACCTCGTCGTGAGAAATGCATACGTCCTTTATCGCGCCGGCGGCGAGTATCCGCTCTTAATTTTCTTGCGACGGCGACGCGACGGTTGAGAAACCACCACCTCGAAAAGATCTCCCGCTTTTTCTTTTCTCGATCGTGCTTAAATATTTTCATTGCGTTCCCTTCGAACACGGTTCGTTCAACCACTTTATTCTTCCTCCACTCCCCCCCTCCCCCCTCTTCATCCACCCTATTTTATCTCCGACTCGCTCTGAAATATCTTGCTTCTACGCGCGCGGCAGTGAGATACTCAGCCTTTCCTCTTGTTGTTTCACACTCTGCACGGAAGAGCCATTCTCCGGATATACATATCTGTTTTATATCTGTGTGTATATGATACACACTGATATATACGCATATTTATGTATATACATACAAATGTATACATCTTTTATACACTCTCTCGGTGCATTCGTAAATAAATATAAATGTTCGCTACATTACGAGCTTTTATGTGGATTATGCTTCAACTCCATCGAAGAGCGATAGATTCTGTTTATCGCGAAGTACGCAAATACACGCTGCTATGTAGATATAATTAAGTATCTAATATGTTCAAAATGTAATTACATCGAAATTTATGTACGGAGAGAAATTAAAATCGTCGATTACACAAGATCTATAAATTTTAATCGTGAAACGAGACCTGGTTGGGATAGAGAATACAAATACAAAGAGAACGTACAAAAAAACATTTATTTTCAGTATAATAGATATTATTTACGACGCGTTTTTAGCTTTTGCTCCTGGAAAATATAATAGTTCATTGTGAATTGAATACAGCATTTACTGAGAACAAGTTCCGTGAAATAATACATTTTGAAATATCACTTCTATAATAATTGCGAATAACAAGAGAATGACGATGAAACTATACGGTAATTGTACACGATGTTTATCAAGTTGAATTTTATTCGGGATTACATTATAATTTGAGAGAGCAAAAAGACAGTTATACGAAGATCATTTAGGGGGGGGGGGGGTCACAATCGCTAAGATTAGGTCGAGCACTTTTTACACCACGTGTGTGCTAATGTTCCATTATCGAGCGCGAATGCTCCAAGAGTTAAGAACGATTCCGCTTTTTGTCCCTTTGACAAACGTGGCATGAATTCTCGAGCTCCGATTTCGATGGATCCATAAATTATATAGAAGTAATAATAAATCTCTACGTAATTGAAACATTTTACCTCCCTTCCTTTATTATCCGGCTGAGTGCCGTTAGATGTACGCTGAAGTGATGAAAATGACTAAAATAAAAAATGCATTGGATTTTCGAAGTTCAGGATAAAAAATTTCGCAAGGAATTGATATCGTTGTCTTTATTTAATGGATCTCACAATGGCAATTCTGAAAATATCGTGCGCAAAATTTTTGTCCTGCAGATAAATTTTCAAAAATTTAGCGTCTTTATAGAGCACGAACGGTGATAGATTTAAGGCCATTTTAAATCTTAATTGCAATTATATTGTAATCAAAATAAATATTAGCTTAACTTCTATAAATTGCACAGTTATAATTTTGATATTTGCTGACGGAAGTCGAGAAGGAGAGTGCTCGAGAAATCTAAATATTGAAAAAACCATGAATGCAAATACACAGTTATGCATGGATGTATACATGGCTAAGCGGAAATACAAATACGCGAACGGACTTTCATTTTCTTCTCTCTAGGTGTTAAATAAGCGCCGGTAAGCTTTTAAAATTTCATGCTGATATTAACAACGGCGAAAAAAATACACGATTATTAGCAGACAAGTTATAACTTGAATATAAAAAGAAAAAATATCCAATATTGAATTTAATGGATATATTTGATAAATGAAGTTCGCAGCTTTCATATTTGAATTGAAATTTCCATGTATTCACATAACATGTATCTTTTTGTTACTTAAACAAATAATACAATTTGCTTAATAACAGCGAAAAATGGTTTTATTTTATTTCTCTTTTTTTTTCTCTTGTAATATACATTTAGATACGTGTATAATTGCTAGAGGTCATTCTAGTCAGCCTAGAAATGTAATTGAACCGTTTGAATATATAAGTCTTGAAGCATGTAATTGTGACGTTTAATGTTAAGTACACCCATATCTCGCAGCGCGATAACTTCGAACTCGAGCTCTACTACGCTTGCAGGCAAATAAAATTTAGGAACAAACGGCCTCGTTTGCGCGCTAAATGTGACATGTGTATACGGATTTGGGATTAAAACCTAGTTCTTTTTTATTAGCGAACCGCGGTAACCCAATAGCTGGATTTAATCCCAAGATAACGTTCTCAAAGATTACAACTCCTACATTTATTCCTGATCCCGCACACAACAAGCGTTGCAACACTTTATTACCTCACACCGGGATGGTGTGGCATCATTAATTTAACCCGCTGCGTCGCGACGCGGAGCTGCTTGACACATCGCCGAGGCGAAAATCTCGTCGATAAATCTCACCATCCCTCAGAGTCTGTTCAGTGGGATAGCCACTTTTCGATCAATGCCGCGCTTGACGAGAAATGGGATAAGTCTGGTCAATAGTGCATTAATATCACTTTTGAAGGGCCGTGTGGAAATGACAGAACTGCTGCGCGACGTGACGCGGGAGCCGGGAAACCGATCGAAAGCTCATTTTCACGCGGCATCTCCACACCCGATACGGAAAGTTTTTCCTTGAAACGGAAATCCGTCATTTTGCTTGTAAATAGCAATAAGAACCTTACGTTTAGACATGACACGAAGTACCATCGACAGTTTTTAAAAGTTTCTGCGGGAACGGAAACAGCGGAAACTAGGAAAGGGGAACGAGTCTGCGAGAAAGGGAAAAAGTGGTACTGCGCCCTAAAAGGAAAAGAAGACATCATAAAAAGAAGAAGAAAAAGAAGAAGCGACAAGAACGTTAAGGTAATGCTCGAGGATCATCCTTTTACGTGGCGATTATACAGACGGCATTACGCAAAATGAGTTAAACTACCACCAAGTAATAGTTTCGAGTAAACTTTATTTAAAACGCGCAGAGTTTTAACGTTGTACGGACTCGGTCACGTAATTTTTTTTTCTGCATCAGCATCATCCGCCATAAAATCCCATTCCTCTTCGTAACTTATATAACTCCATTTACTTCGACGTAAATTTTTCAAAACATGTAAAAATGCATGTTTGAATTCGCGAATGTTTTCTCCTGAACTACATCTACCGTCGTGTCGGTGTTACGGGAAACAACCGTGAACATCCCCCGACCGCGCCCGACCTTTCGCGAAGCTCACGTTAACAATCCCCGGAGCCTTATTGTTTCGCCGTTGAATCCATGAGGCATCCATCTACACACGTATACATACGCGCGTAATTGTATTCTGAGTTACATGCATGCGTTTTGAAAGCGTCTCCGCGGTTCTGGGGTTCTGGGTGCGCGCGGGATGCGGGTGTTTCGTTTTCGCGAACGTGCACTACCTATATAAAATATTTTACCGCTGCAAACTCCGGGGAGGCGCGCATTTTCTCCATCTCGAGTCGCGATTTTCGCGTCGGCACGTCCACGGCCTCGAAGGGCTTTCTGTGTACAATGTGGCGCGGCGCGGCGCGGATGGACGCTGTCATGTCCGAAACGGCGCGAAAAACACTCGCTGCCGTAAACAGTTCGTTTCGTTTCTGAGAATCTTGGTACGTTTTGCGCGGCTGAATAAATTTACGTACGTACTCGCACGTACGATGTGATACGTCACATTTATCTTTCGTATTTCGGTACACGGCGCGTTTATTCCGACGGTACAGTACAGTACAGTTCGAAATATGGGACGTTATCTCCGATGTTCCCCTCCCGCGAACGGCGCGTTGGAATACGTAGATTTATGCGCGTCGGCGAGGAGCGAAACGTCCTTTTATCTATCCTTTCATGGGATGGACGTAAAGGTCGAAGAGACAGGCGTTCCGTACGCTCCTTCTTCACTGCTCTCTCTATCGGAGTACCGTTTCGTTCGTGATCGTTCGTTCGCTCATCTCATCTCGTCTTGTCTCATCTTGCTCGTTGAGATCTATGGTATCGGTGATGTATCGGTTCTTTCTAGTTGATGCTGATATACGTAGGTTGTACATCGAGTAACATTGAGTTTCAGAATAAAACTGGTTTCAGATAGACTCGTCTCTTGTCAGATATTCGACAAATCCCTCGGATGGCGCATCGCCATTGTTTGACGAATTTAATGACGAATTTCGCGCTTAGTTTGCTTTCGCTTATTTTTAAAAAACAGATGGGAGTTATCTTCACCGTTGTTACGTCAACGAGAAAAAAAAAACATTGCAGAGTTGTTAACACTTTGACTGTCAAGCTGATTTTAATATCAAATTTAATATTTTGGCTGTAGATACATCAACTAAAAGTATCATTTAAAAAATCTGCTAAAAAAAAACCAAATATAAAGTGACATCAGTCAAAAAATTTTGTCGTAAATACACTCTGAAACTAATTGCAAAAAAACAAAACAACATATTATTGGACTTTTGATGGATTGCAACGCAATTATCATACTTTGCTGCAGTTTTAGGTAAATAACATTCAAATGAGTAAATGGTTTTAAATGACTTTTGCACGAATATTTGTTCAAGTTTTATTAATATATGTATATATACATGTATATATTATAAAAAATTTGATTTAATTCGTAATGCTGCCTCTTTATTAAATGTGCAAATAAGTACTACAAAATACAATTTTACAAGAATTATTCTACACAAACCGCACAGACATAATAATAGAACTACCTATAAAATTTTCATATTTTTTTAATAAAATGTTTTGCATTATGGAACATCCTTAATAAGGTTTGTTTATGTCTTTGCTCCAACATGTTCCTGCCATAACTGCTACTCACTCCAACGCACTCGTAAAATAATAAACTATTGCCAAAATTTTTTGACAACAGTTTTGATATTGGTTTTTCTTAATATTTTATAATTTATATTGTTTTTTTATGTTTTAAATACTTAATAAAATCAGTCTTAATTGAATAAGTAAAACTCTCAAATGAATAATAGCATACTTATGAATTTTCAGCGTCCAAATATAGATGACGTGTAGTCAAAATGTTAGTAAATAATATAATAAATCAATATTTGTTTGTAAATGACACTAATGTATGAGCTATTTTCGTCTTTGCATTTTTATTTTAGTCAAACATCTATACATATAATATATTAACTTCATTATAGTAAAATAAATAATTTTATTTCCTTTTTTATTTTCTATTTTGGAACAAGCGGCCACTTTTTTTTAAGTTTGCAATTGTGTAATTCTTATTGTATTATTCTTACAAAATATTGCGGTAACGCGAATGGCAACGATTATGGTAATGCAATGGGAGTAAATACCTCTTTGTTATAACAATGGGGGATAAGTGCGATAATTATCTCGATTAACCCTACTTAACTTATAAGTACGCTCACGGGGTAACTAAGAATCTCTCAACGTTTTCAGTAGGTGTAGGGGAAAGTACTTAATCCCTCCCAGCAACTTTTTTTTCTAATCAAGAAAGAAAGCGATTTTCACAAAAGTAATTACTTAACAAAATCCTTTGGTAAATATAGATTTAAGTATCTTGAAAACAAAAATGAATGAAATGTAGATGTATCCTTTTAGTCAGAAATAAAAATAAATGTAACAGACATATTCTCGGACGTCAAATAATATTCCATTTTTAGCATACGCACAATCAAAGTACATTATTTTATAGTGTATTGATGATTTTACAATATATACGACGTAAATATTTTTTTTATTTAACCATTCGTGTTATTAGTTAAAATATTTTTTTATAAAAAAAAAACAAACGCTCTTCTTTATCGTATTTTTTTGTGTTTTATTTTACAAACCAAAATAGAGTTACATGTGTACGATACTCCAGTGAAATGCAATTAAGGACAGCATAAAGTTGCACTCAATCGCGGATATTGCTTCAGCGTATTAGAATATCTTCTCAATTCTTTAAGAACGTCTTTGAAGATCGACGTTCCGGGTAATTTCGGATCCTTCTTGCGTCGCGCGAAATGGAACTATGAATGTATATTTCATTTTATTGTTTTCTTCCTTCTTCTTATTTCTACGAATATGCTCATTCGCGTTCTCAAGCACGCGTTCGTACACAAAACGCGCGCGAGTGCTTTTATCTTCCGCGCCGCGTCGCAGGCGGAGAAAACTTACGTGAGAGGCAGTATCAACGTCTCGGCGCGATATTCTCACCGTGAGATATTTTTCCGCGCGAGACAAACGCGAAAAGAGACTGCCATTGTTGCGTTTCAAAGAGCGGGCCCTTGCAAATTTAATCATCCGTAAATCATCGCCACTGCCGAGAGAAAGAGAGAGAAACCGAGCATTTCTCAAAGTGAAGCGCCGCCGTATCTCCTTGCATATTATTATCATTATTTTATGGTCTATTCAAGAACTTCAGTAAAGTTGCGCTATACTTTTAGAGAGAATCTTTTGATTCCTATGTCAGTAGAATGTTACGATCAGCTGTCTCGATATTTAGTTTGATTACTTTTATTCAATTAAAAATATTCCGATCATCGAGGAATATATAATAGGAGTTGTTGTTTTTTTTTTCTTAAAAATTCGCGAATTTTTCCATTTTTATATTTTTAATTGAAACTTTCATTATGCTTTTCTATCCTTTAACAGGACATATTAAATTTAATATCCGAAAGAATTTATATTTTTTTATATATTATTTGAAACGAATCTATTTTTTAAATATTTTGATTGACACGAATAAATTTATTCACTGAATTTTTAAATAACTATATACTATATATATTTCGAAACATGAAGCAATGACAGTATGCAATTGTTCCCAGGAGGTGACTACGTTCGATTATTTGACATATATTTTCAATCGGATTAATCGTTGCTATGCAGGTCACTGCATATACTTTCGTATGAATATAATTTCGAGCGATACAAAGAAGATTCAAACGTATTTTTTCATCTCAAAATCGTCATTACTTTTTCGCGTAAACTGGATACACGTCCCCATTCTTTTTCATGTTGTGTGCCTGCAAATTATATCGTCTAGAAGGAAATTCTCACCTACCGAAAGAACGATACATTGCGCGACGTGCTAAAGTGCATTCCAACATGCAACCATGAGAGAAAACGGGGCCGGTCGCTAACGTGCGCACTTGCAATATTTTGCATGCGTACTTCTATCGTCGCGCGTGACGCGCAACGGTGCAAATAAAATCATACGCGTAACTCACAGTAACGTCATCTCTCTTTCCCTTTACATCTCTTTCTCTGTTTATGCGCAATGTCACGTTCCGCGGAATGAAGTAAGCGGACTCAGTTAATAAATGCAGCCCGCGTCGGTCCAATGAGTTGGACTTAGGTGCCAATTATGCTCCCGAGTCATCGTGGTTTTATTAGCTTGATCTTCCGGTCGCGCTTTTATTTGTTTGAACTTTACGGCGAATTAAGGTCTCTTCCCGAGACTCGTTCACGCTCTCGTAAGAGCTTATAAGAGTAACGGTCGACGATGACGAAATTAGTGCGTTCCATGGTTGAACGGAAAATATTTTCCGTAAGAATTTTCCTTTCAAGAGGAAATGTCAGGGCACGATTGAAATAGTTCCACCTTTAACTACCGTAAACTACTAGAGCTACTTTGACCTTTGAGACTTCCAGTTTGGCGTGGAAGAGAGAAATTTTTATTTGTAATAATACAAAGACGAGAGAAAGAAAAGAAATTCTGAGATCTATTTTCTCGGAATTACGTCTAATAACTTTTTGATCGTTGGTCACGTTATTAAGGAAAATCGGCATTTAATCTTCTGAAGTTCAAAGATTTTTGCATGAAAGAAAATAACGATTTAATAACAATATCTTTAAAATTTATTCTTTTATTAAGAGATAGAATGAAAAGATAGTAGGTTAATGTTATAAATATTTAATATTTTATCAAATTTAAATTACATAAAAAATAAAAAAGGAAATCATGTTTTTTAAAAATAAATTTAATTTTAAAATCATTCGAAGTTTTTGTGTGTGTGTGTGTGTGTGTGTGTGTGTGTGTGTGTGTGTGTGTGTGTGTGTGTGTGTGTGTGTAAAATCTTCATGTATATTTTACATGATTTTTCTTAATCTCAGTATATTTTCTGTCTGCGCACATTTCGATGCGGGCGAGTATCTCTATTTTTTATTGACTTCGTTGTTAACGTATTCGCTGTTGCGTAACTATTTCTTTCATGAAAGAGATAAAAAAATACTGCAGAAAACGTGGAACGCGAGGTTCTATAAGGCAAGAAAGTATAAACGCGAGAGTTCAGCCTGCTCCCTACGTGAACAGATGTACGCGAAGAATTCAATTCTCCTTTAGAATTTACTTGAAAAATGCATGCAGTTTTATGTGCTGTTCAAGGAAGAATTGCGCTATATAGCATTTAAAATCTGTTCGTTGATTTTAATTTTTATCGCGATGGTAATGATGAAAATAAAATTAACATCTACGTTTTAACATCAAAGAAGAGAGGATAATTTGTGTCTTATGTATAATATGTAATAATATGAATACATTAAATAATTTATTAAATTAAATAATTAAATTATATTCCTCTCTTATCTTATTATTATGATTTTACAGAATTTAGTAA
>NW_017259575.1:899966-911032 GCF_001594045.1 Atta colombica | reverse complement strand
TAAGTATAAAAATAATTAAATTTTTATTATAATAATAAGTATATTTTTAATGTAGTAATTAAAAAAATACATTATTTAAGTTAAAAATTCGTTGCATGTGCGAAAATTGCACACATCGCAGTCGTAATAATTTTGTAATATGTTTTACCAGTGTATATTCTCACGAACAATCCGCGAGATTGCAATAATATTACATTGTTCCTGGCAAAAAGTATTCTGAAATAATTCACTTGACACCAAAATATATCATACTAATCGACTTTAGCAATACAAACATAATACCAAGCGAAACTTATTTTCGCCTCGTTAAAGAAACGTTACTTTTCGCGGTGAGGAAGAACGACCACGTGTGTATATCGACTACTGAATCTTTTTTTTAACCGAAGAAGTTAATATTGGTGCGCAAGGAGAGAATCCACTTCGCTAACGCTTTATTTTCTCAAGCGAAGAGCTTACGAAGACTACATCATCGAATAATCGCCTATGGGCCACCGCGAAAGAACGAAATGTTTACTCTGAAAATATCTGCCTCTCCGTGTGTGTCGTATGTATTCTGTCCATGTTTTGTGTGTGTGTGTATGTGTGTGTGTGTGTGTGTGTGTGTGTGTATTGTACGATAGCGGAACTCGCGTCAGCTGCTCGCACGATCTAGAACTGAGAAGATTGTAGGGCCGTGATTCTCCTCGTCATTTAACCTGCATTTTAATCTTGCATTTTTTTTTTCCTTGAATAGATCCTTTAATCGGTTCACTTTTCCATAATGCTACTACAGCTCCATGCTAGAGGAGACTAGAGCTAATGGACCAACTTTTTAATTTTGAATTTTTTAAAACAAAACTAAGAGACTAATCGAAAAATTTTAATCCAATTACTACATATATTTGACTGTCTAATATTTTTATAATAAATAGAAATTGATAATTTATATGAAAACATGAAAACAGAATTTATTTTTCTAATATAATAGACACTATTTTCTTATATGTCAATCAGCTCTAAGATGATATGCTGTGACTATAAGATAATTATATTAAAGTATAATATATCTTAAATACCATAATATATTTTGGTAAGAGTATTTTAATTAAAGTATAATATATCTTAATATACCATAATATATTTTATCAAAAGAATAAGGTTTGCTTAATATTCTCGTTTGTTCATTTTTTAAAACATTTACGATATACGAATACAAAGACAGATAAATAAAAGTAGATAAATAAAAACTATTGAGCTTTTTAAAGTAAGAGCTACAATCTAAATAGAAATATAACATCTCAAACAACTATATATGACTCTTAAAAAAGTTCAATAGTAAAAATGTTTATTTATTTTTCGAAAATATCTCACAACTCTCCAACAAGCTGTATCCGCGTCGCGAAATATCGCGAGTGACTCCATTGTCATTGCTGTGCTCAGACACGTTTACGCGCGTCTCCAGAGTTTTGTTTTTAAGATTCGGTTAGTTTGCCTACCTCTATAGTTTACTAGTCCCAGTCTGCCCTACTGCTGTGTCTCGAATCGGATCTGCTTTCACATAAAGTCTTCGTTTAAAACCACGTGAATAAAGCATTTTCGCAGTCTGACAGATTCCACCTGGGACAATTTTCATGGAATATTCTATTCAGAAGAGCCACTATGGTAAAACTACAGTGTCGTGGAATGTTAAGTATGTATTGTGAATAAAGAAGACTCATTTAGTGAATGCATGACTGTTCTTAATGAGAAATTTAGAGTTACCTTATTAAATTACAATATATTACATTACAAATTTTTAATATTCATTTTCCGTTAGTGAAAACACACTGAAAACTTGAGATCGACATTCTCATTTTCTGGTTTCTTAATTTTCATTAATTTCATTATTAAATGTTTTAACAAGCAAGGCCTCAAACTATTCAATTAAATGATGAAAATTCAGTGGTCGTGGAAAAGTATTCCCAAACGTTTGGAATGGAATTACCTTGAAATTTGTTAATGCCTACGCCTGCAAAATTTAGCCAATTAATTCAGGAACATTCTGTAGATATCGTAATTCGAGGCATATTTCATTATTATCAAAATGTTCACGCTATTAAATTAGATTTAACATTGTATATATTATTCATCTCTATAAGTTTGGCAAATTTTAATATCAAATGATCAATAATACAACTAGTCCTCTTTACGCCAATTGCATATACGATTCGACCACATTTATGACTTCTTCGAATTCATAATTCAGGAATCCATAGTTTTCGATCGTTCTCTCTCCACCAGGATAATCGTGTTCACGCACCAAGGATTAATTAAAGTGAGTCAGTAAGCAAAAGCATGGGGATTAATTAAATTTAAATAATGCCCTCTGTGCATGCATGGGAGGATCTGTCGTATATTACGTGAACGCTAGCTGTTATAATGAATTCAAAAGCGGCGTGGTCCATTCGCGCAAACGCGGTACTTCACGAGCGCATTATTCGACTTTATTAATAAATTAACATGAATTAATCGCGTCGCTATAGTACATGCCGCGTTGCGCGGTTGGTCTCATTATCGATTCAGTATCATTGATGATTAATTGCTTCCGGGTCACAAAGCGAGCTTATTAAATATCTTTCGCGGAGCGGTTTTCACGGCGGTGTAAAACGGAATGCGTCGGCAGCCGCAAAAGCTCTCCTCTTCCGTTGGTCAGCTCCTGGCGAACGAATAAATAGGGAGATTTCGAAATCCGATGCCGCAACATCGTGGAGTATTCCCGAGCTTAGAGAATACCCTGAACAGTGCTGAGAGGTAAATACGACGAGAGTTTGTCGAGAGAGAAGAGAGTTCAGCGAGCTATCTGTGCGCGGGAAACTATGAAAAAGCGTTTAGGAGAAACAGACGCAACAGTGGCAGGGATACGGCCAACTTGTCCAATTGCCATGGAAATCTGAGCGTGAGCGCAATCAAAGCTCTATCTGCCATGCATTCCAGTTGACGCTCAGAAAGCTCATGGAATTATTTTATCCTTGTTGTTTAACAAATGTTAAACAAGAACAAATAGTGCTCGCGAACGTTGTGAGCGCCAAATGGAGTGCATCGCATGTAAAATGTCGACACAATCGTGCGTCATCGTCCGATCCCTTCTGTGGAGCGGCATATATTTCCCAGTGGGGTCGAAAACCGCGCACGACAAATCTGAAAAGTCTTTCTAAAATGTATTCCTATAAAATATTACTTTTCTCTCAAGCAACACAGATTTTCTCCGTTGCGTTAGTCTCGTGAGATGTACTAAAATTTTAAGTTATTAATGACCGAATTACACTTGTACGAAGAGTTAGTTAGTCGGAGCTTATAGTTTATTGAATACAGCTGGACCGCGTCGAGGACACAATAAGAAACTTGCATGGATTCTAGAAAGGGACGTTTAAATAGTAATAAGGCGACAATACAGGGAAAACTACATTTAATATTTAATATTTCTAAGTGTAGTCCGCATGTTATATTTAGTAGGCGAGTCTAAAAGTAAAAAATGACTTTTAAAATAATGCGAGAACATAATAGAAGAGAGATCATGTTCTTTTACCAAACAAATTATGTTCCAAAAGCATTACGATGGTATATTCATATATAACAAGGTAGATAATAAGGAAAAGGTACAAATGATGCGTCGCAAAGCACACACTGCGCGCTTGTGATATCAGGTTTTGCGTTATGTATCTGACATTATATTTCACGAACAGAGGGTCCTGCATTATTTTATATTATATCATACGTACGTAAAGTGGGAAAAATGGTGATATTATGAAAAATAATGAAATCATTTTTAACATTATTTTGCAAACGTGCGAAATTAATTTGATAAATTGCCAATTACAATTTCACGGTTGCATTCACAAATCGCGTAACGCATAAAAATATTATCGCAATGCATCAAGCTTTTATTGTACGAAATTGTTATAACGAGATATTATGGGAACACTGTAACTGTGAAGTGTGAGGAATACCGTAAATTCAACATTATTATTATGGGAGATTATAATCGCTTGTAACGTAGTATCGCGGTGTCTCTTGAAAATTTAATTAATCGATTTCTTTTCTACTCTATAACGATTAAGGAGTTGAACGTTATTTTTGTGCAACACGGTTCGCCGCAATTTCCTCTCGTGTATATTTGAAAAAAATTCAATAAATCAAATGTTCCGTCAATCGAGAAAAAAACTCGAACGTGCGTCACCTGGTGCGCGGATACAGCAAGGGTTAACAGAGGCAGATAAAAATCCCACGGTACGGGCGTGTACCGTCGCACGTCAAAGGTAAGCTGTGGCGCGGGCGTGACGGAAAAAAAAAATCCCGATTCGTGTTGCACTCGCGCTCATTGACGCGTTACGTACGGAAGCGGAACTGCGAAAGGGCGAACGGAAGAGAGACGGGAAAGAATATAAAGGTGAGGGATGGGAGGAGAGCGTTAATAAAAGAGGGGGTTGCAATCCTTGTTCGCGAAAATCCACCACGTGCACTATTGTACGCCGTTCGTGATGTCCCGCAGGTATTTTCGTTTCCGACGTGAAACGGCCGCGCGAGAGAGTGCCGTTATTTCTGGATGAAGGTTCCCTTCCGCCCGTCTTAAATCGAGTTTGTTTTATTCGACGCCGGTATAGCCGACCACTACGGGGAGGTTTAAGCGTTGCTTAAAATCGTACCGCTTAGCCTTCCGCTTCGCGCGAGCGGGTCCGCGCTTCTTCCGCCTTTCGACTTGACAGCCGGAGACGCGGTAAAGCTAGTCTTGCGTAAAATCAGCGCTTCTCCGAAGGTAATTGGTTTCTGTCGAAAGTTCTTGCCTCCCTCGTCCTCGTCTTGCCATGCCATGCCTTAGGCAGAAATCAGTACATGCAGTAGTGCTTAAAAGCAAACGTAGACCCACCAAAGGGAAGACTCTACGAGATATCGAAATCCACTAGATTTTTCACGTTCGATGATTGAAATCCGTGAAATGCATTGTAGTACAATACTTACGGGTCGCACAAATCGTACAAGTTCCTTGTACCTTCACATATCTCAACTTACACAATTCGGATGAAATTGCGTAAATGATTTCTGATAGCACGGATATTTCTCTTTTA
Organism: Atta colombica; assembly: GCF_001594045.1. NCBI lineage: Eukaryota > Metazoa > Arthropoda > Insecta > Hymenoptera > Formicidae > Atta > Atta colombica. The sequence continues at coordinate 905,951 of NW_017259575.1, read as the reverse complement.
TTGCGCCAGATTGCTTTAAAATGTAAGTAAATATTATATATAAAAGATTTTATTCTCAAATACAGAAGGCAACCGAATTTCTCGGGTAAAATTTAATGAACGAATAGTTTTTAAGAATATATGATAATGTATATAAATTTATTTTTAGAAGAATTGAATTTTAAATCTTTTCTGTTAAATCATAAGAAAACTATGGAGAACAGCCGGGGATATGCCCGAGTAAAATTTAATGAACGAACATTTTTTTTTAATATACGAAGGTATTTTATCTTTTAGAGAAATTGAATTAAAAATTTAATTTCTTCGAAAATCTTTTTCGTAAAAAAAAATCTTTTTCGTCATAAAAAGACTAAAAAAATTAATTTTTTGAATATCATAGTTTTACTGTCATAATATTAATTATTGTTAGAGATATAGTCGTTCAACAAATAATAAGATTGGATTTAGATATTTATTTAAGAATTTCGTTCTATTTGTTACATCTTGTTATTTGCACGATAAAAATTCATAAAAATATTATTTGAGCAGCACTACTGTTTTCTTATAACATAATCGATGTTGCGGAATAAATTGGCGCGACATTGCGAGATATTGAAAGAATATCGTTGCAAAAAAAATTGCAATCGATTGTTTTTCCTTTTTTTTTTTTTAATGTATTTCCTTTTTTTCGTAAGCAGTACCGCATAACGCGCGGCAGCCGGCGAGATTATTTCTGTAATAAGAAAACTCGTAGAAGAAACGGAAGGAGGGGGAGGGGGGGGGGGAATAAAAGCGGCGACGGACAGAAATTATTTCTTGTATAAAATCGGAAAGATTAAAAAGTTTAATGAACTATCGGTAAAGGAATTTACTCGAGAGCGAGCACAATTTACGTTAATGATTGCGCTTTAATTAAATAGATCACCTTTACCGAACGTTTATTTTACTTAATTTTTTTTATTCTTTTTTTTTTGTGTAAGTAGCGGGGTGTTTTACAAAGCGCCCCTTTTTAAATTTCCCCTCCCGATTTCCGAAAAAAAAAAAAAAAAAAAAAAAAGAAGAAAGACGCTCGCTAATGAAATGCTTTATCCATCAGATATCAAGGAACTGTTTAGATTAGTTTTTCTAACTGTCGACATAACTAATTAAAATAGCACATTTAATCAGTTGCGTGCGATGAAATGTATATATATTGAAGGAGTTTGCAGCACTGGACTATCCAACACTGCGATGCGACGCTCCAATTAATGTCGAGTTCGAGTGAACGGTTAAATAAGATTGCAGCGAGCTAAGAATTTGTAACGCTTGCGATGTTACCGCACAGCGCTGCAACGGTACTAAGCTTTATGCACGGGGACCCGATTGCCTGTTGTTAGTGATGAAGGGGTCGGTCTGGAAACTTCTTAGAGAAGGTATCTAACGCTCTATACCTAAAGATCCTGTCCAAGTACATTAGCTCAGGGAATGGTCGCGTGGAGTATAATTTACACCCGGGCGACTCACAATCGTGAAAGCACTTCCGTCGTTCGGCTCGGAATCACCGGAATTAGCATTTGAGGCTCGCTTTTCAGTTGATTCGAGAATAATATCCGTCGGGGAGTATTACACGCGCATTTGCGCGATTAAGAATTTATTACCCGACGGGATACGTGAAATACTCGCGTTATACTCTCTCCGGCGTACGTTACAAAAAAATTTCTCGTTAAGATCGATGAAATCTCTGGGAAATTTCAAAAAGGAAATTGTGACGTCACGCACAGCGTGATGAATTTGCGGAAGTTGTAACATTTGCAGAATAGAAATTCTGATGCATTTTAATCCCGCGAGACTATACAAAGATCTTTCCATATCAAAGTCAGATCACGAGCGATTTCATCGAAATAAGAATAAGAAAGAAGATTATGTATTGTTTTTTTTTAAATATACGCTCTTATCTTGACTTACACACATTGAGAGAAATTTTGTATGAATCACCGTAATTTGGTTGATATGTAAATTACAAAAATTTTCTTATTTTTTAATTAAAAAAATTGTGTAATTCTAATAAAAATTTAATTATAACTAACCAAATTTTGATTGTGGAGCAAACATAATTTTTAAATTAAAAATAAAAAAGTTCTTAACAATTTTAGTTCATTAGACCGACGAGAATAAACCAGGGAAGAAGAATTGAAGAAAGTTTTTGTAATTTACATATCAACCAAATTGTTATTCATACACAAAATATTTCTCTCGGTGTGCTATCTTACTCATTCTAACTTACTGCTTAGTATAAATATATTCGTAATTACAGCTTTTTTTTCTTTTTATCTGTAATCTACATAAATTTATTAACCTTTTTTTACACATGCTCTTTTTTTTTTCTTCTTTTCTATTTGCATAATATTTCCTTTTGTTTCGACTCATTATAAAAATGTTCTGTAATCCAATATAATATAATTTATATTGAGTTTTGTAGCGCTCGAGAGGATATCTTTCTAGAGAGCGCGTAATAAATTAATATCTATCTTACTGAAGTTGACGGAAACGAGCTAATCAGAAGTTTGTCATCTCGTAGTCAGACTCACGCGAGATTCACAAGGGAGATTCGTCACTTGTTGAAAATTCGAAAAGATTTCGCGAGACATATTTTTAATGCGCTCGGCAGAATTCGGTACAACGTCATTTTTATAGATCTGGCTTGTGCGCGCCCGCGCAAGGTATCAGAGTAATCTAGATTGTGCTCCCACGGGAGCCGATTCCCTCTATTGGATTCGTTGTCTCGCGGGACTTTTTTGCGTGCTATTTCATGAAAGCACTCGACCGTATGAGAGTGCAGTATCAGAGGGGAGAAACTAGGACGAACGGGAGGAGCTTTAATTGAGCGATTCGACCGCGTAATTTAGAGATTAAAAACATTGGCGCGTTGGAGGTGGAGGTGGGGGGGGGGAGGGGTTAGTATGTTGCACGCGAGCGAGCAGGCTAACACGCTTGCGTGCATTAAAATCCCGGCGTTGTAATTCTTCAACGTCGAAATGAACCTCGGCGAATTAAACTGACGTAAATCGGTGCAACACGCTCGAAGAGATGGCGAGAGAAAGGAGGGGGAGGCGAGGGGGAAGCAGGTTGTATATTGTATAATACGTCGGCACACGAACCGACAAGCTGCATCTATGCCTCGCATTTACTCGGTTATCCTGTTTTACACGCCAGTGTTACATGCAATGCACAGGTTACCTTGTATTCATATCTTCTGACATTATTCGGTATTTGTGGCAGAATTAATCTTGGAAACGATTTACACGATTATCGTATCTTGTAAACGATAAAACGTAAGTAAGTGAGAAGAAGGGAAGGAGAGAGAATAATATATTAAAATATGATGGAAATATTCTGGGGGGATGGGAATCTTTTAAAGACTAGTGCAATTTCAGAATCTTGAATGGATCGATAACATTTTGTGTGATGACGTTATTTCGATAATATTACACTATATATTTGTCAAGTAACATGCATGTGCGACGTACGATAAAAGCATGTCGTATATTTTTAAATTTTCGCAACAGTTAATACCAGTTGAAATATTTAAAGTCAATCTGGAAAGGCACGCGTGCGGAAATACCGCCCTATTTGTATTCCATTCTATCAGTTTACCATCTCGTCTCTATTCGTATGACATATCTCGTTTTCGACACTTTGGGGGAGAGGGAAGAGGGGTGATGTGAATTAACGAGTGAATAAATATGCTTGGAATAATGAATATGCTTCTCGTTTGACATCCAATCGCACCCTTTTTAACTCTCTTTCTCTACAATACTCACACGCTGTATCCATATATCCTTCGTCGAACAGTAAATGCGTGCGTACTTTTTCCAAGTTAATTGATAAAAAGCTCTTTCTCTATTCTTCGTTAAATAAAACTGACGGAGAACACTTTATCTCTTTCATCATGTCCATCATAATATCCGACGTGTAAAATATCGTCCGTTAGAAAAGTAGATGTTAACAAGCATTGTACTTGTAAAAGGTGCACAGGCGCATTTGTAAACTTGCTCATATATCGCGGATATCGGGCTTACGATAATGAGCTATCGAATAATATCGGCGAGCATAGAGATCGGTAAAGTTTTAATGGTAAAGCCGAGCCCCATACGAAACAACTTCCAACATCGATTATTATCGCCCCGTCCGGTGAAACTCGCGAGATTAGCACAGAAGATATGCAGAGAGATAAATTTTGGGGACACAGACGTTCTTGCGATCTCGGTCGCAAGTGCGGAGGGTATCATATTCATCATGCTAAGGGCTTCATCGATTTGCTATGGTAATCGAAATGCGCGGTCCCCAATCGATCGATTGGTCGATTGCTGTAAGAATTTTGCTCGATGGCGCAATTCCCTACGAGCTGCAATAACGCTCGCAGCGCGTACGCAATCGTATATACGGAAATCAAGATGCGAGAGCACGTATGTACGGTGTGTACCGTGCACAGATCAAAGCCTTCAATCGGACGGTTCTCAGGGACGAGGGTAACTGCGAAACGCGGTTCAAAGGCCGCGTATAAGCTTTTATTACTTCTGTCGATCGAACTTCGAATGACGCATGATACTCGTCACATCGAGATCACACACAGTGTCCTCCCATAATAGATGTATCTTGATCCCAAGTCGCGACGTAAATTGTTTATGAGTTGCGATCGATTGCGACGAAAGGGATTTTGAATGCAAATATGGACGACGAGGCTATATTCGGTTTCCATTAAATCTAATTAAACAAAAACACGCTGCGATCGATGCATACACGGAAAAAATGGTTTAACTAAAGTACCTAAAAATTTAGCTAGATGTAGATTAAAAAAGAATTTTGTTAGATTATCAAAATTATATTTTTCTAAATATTTAATAATTATTATCAAATTATTATATTATATTATTATGTTTGATAATATATTTAATAAATATTTGAGAAAGTAAAATTATTTTTTATTATATTAACTGAATGAAACTCAACATTTCATAGCTATTTTTTAATGTAAGGCACTCAAATTCGTTACTGGAATGTCGAAACATTTTTGCTCATTATATATACTTGAGATTCCTATGTAATTATTTTATTGGTGCGACATAATTGTTTTTAGGTCTGTAGCTAACTAAAATTTTTAAATACTTGAGCAAAATAGTTCTTTTTATGCAGTTAATAAGATATTTAATATTATAATTCGAAGAATTCAGAAGAAATGCAGCTCAATTAAGTTGCATACCTGAAACTTAGTTCGCTCTTCGAAAATCCCTTACTTCTTTTAAAATGTCGGTGCCTCGATATTTTCAGCGAGGAAAAGTCGACTCTAAATTAACCAAAGAATTCGCTATTACGCGACGATGCGATACTAACATGCGGCGCAGCCGCTATGTGTTTTCTGCTTCCCTTGGATTATTTTAATGAAAAACTTTTTTTTGCAGGGATTTCATAAAATTTTGATCCTTTACCCTCCCAAGCGCCTTTTATGTCGTCGAGGGGTTAAAGCTATCAATTTCATATCTCTCGCTGTTTTGAAAAACCCAATTTGTATTACCTTTGAGGCAGAAGCTACATCCGATCTACAAAAAATCAAACGTTATTGTCGATTTTGCCATTGGATTAGAATGGGTGTATTTCCATTCCGCATTGAATTCCGCTTGCTTTGTACAATACAATTTTCCGAGTGTCAATTGACAATGAATTATTACCGACGGATGCGTCGACGAAATTTCTACATCGATAGGATTATCGACGATAGCGATATCTAATTGCCCTTTTGTTGCGTCGTTTCTGATAGATAAAAGGGCATCTTACTCATGTAAATGAGAGCATCATTTCGTTTTAGAAACTGAAGAAACTACGATCGATAATACAACTCGCACTTGAAAATCCCGATTGAGCTCCACGAATATAATGAGATGATTTGTGAAAATGAGTTCTTTTGAAGACTAAAGAAGTACTATTACATCTCGTCATCGATTCTAATCCTGTAATTAATTACATTTTCGC
>NW_017259575.1:898540-899866 GCF_001594045.1 Atta colombica | reverse complement strand
ATATATATATATATACTTTTTTTTCGATGTAAAGCACGAATAGTGCATACGTATGAATACTGAAGCCTCTATATTGATTTAACAGAGTGTGCACGATAACGGTCGAGGCGGTACGTGGGAAATTGCAGTAGCACGCTGTTTACGAATTGTATCTGACGTTTGCCATAAACTAGTCGTAAAAAACGCGCGTGAGACGCATAGGCTTAATAAAGCGACGGTTGATGGTAAATATCGATTCTGAAATTGGATATAGGTTTTTTGGCTTTTTTTTTATTCGAGCGCTCTTTTACTTGCATTGAATAAAAAACCAGCAGTTTATCGACGATTGCATCACGTTGGATTTCCACTTTATTATCGTAATAGGTCGCCATTAAAATATGCAATTTCGAGATTGATGTATCGGGGAAAGGGGCTTTTTTGATACTTGAAAAGGAATAAATATTATATGACAAATATTGTTAAACATACATGTAGTTAAAGAATTATAGAGTGAGTGTAAATGTATTCGAAATGTAAAATGTATAAGGTACTACAAAAATCTGAATTTACCTAAAAAGGATTGTTATTGTTTGATCATAATTTGTAGATCGTCGATTGCGTCATTAAAATTAATTAACCTCTATTATTGAAGGAAAGATACGCATTCGATTAAATAATGGTCCATAGATACCGGAATACAATACGGCCGTTTGTTTTGCCCAGGATATAGTGCCGTACAATAACCTATTCGCCACATGTGGCGAATGGCAAACGATATTGGACATCACTGTAATAAAGAGTTAGCTCTCGATGCCTTTATTTATTAAGGGAAAAATCTGAATTTTTCATGACCCATTCATAACTGTTTGACGATTCTTTCCAAAATTTCGTTTAACCAGATTTAAAATTCGCAATCATCAACTTGCTCATCGATCAGTAAAATGTCCCCCTTGAAAAAATTACGTTTTCGCTGGTACTCATGATTTATTGAATTGTAATAATTTATTATTGTATACATTTTAATAAATGATTATATGTTATTATAATTATCATCAAATCTTTCAACGTTCTTGCATTATTTTCATATCATATATTATATTTGTATTTTTGAACGTATAACGTACGAAAATTACATTTAATTGTATTCAACAGAATTTATTACATAATGAATTGAAAAGCTCTTTTGTCTTCCCTATATAATTTCATAGAAACACCAAATGGCTCATAATTATAACTTAGAATATGATCCATAAATTCCGAACAGCTGATAGTCCAATATGCATAGGTTTATATTGTACAAACTACATGTGCATAAATTATATATTTGTATTCCGTACGAGTTAAGTA
>NW_017259575.1:887329-898440 GCF_001594045.1 Atta colombica | reverse complement strand
ATATAAAATATAATATAATAAATTTCCTTGTTTGTACTCGGTATCGTTTGAACAACAATATTATTGATCAAAATATCAACTGGAAATGGTGGCACTTGCTTGCCTGCGGAAAGGCGTTACTCTTTCTAATTGAGAATACACTAACGTCACTTGATTCAATTGAGATCGCTGGTAGGCATTTGTCGAGACGGCCAAGCCAATTAATTAACTGCGGGCGTAACGGCGACTTCGCCAATCGAACTCACGCGTCGTGAATAAACATGCTTAACACCATTGCTACCGCCTTCTCAACCAACCCACCGACCGACCAAACCCACTTTCCGTAACATTGCGCAGACCTGTTGCTGTATATCGCGTAATGTCGTGCTACATGCACTGCACCGATAACATGGTCTATTTTGGTACCCTCATCTTGAACCACGAAAGCCTCGTAAAACGCCGACGAACAGACTGCTTCGCGCTGCGTTGCAGAATCACACCGTAGAATCGCATTTAGACTAGCCGCTTATGAAATCGAAAATCGTTTGACTTCCGGAAGAATTGAAGACTAGATTAAAGAGAGATAATAATTGAATCCCATTAAGATGTAAATGAAATTTCCGTTCCTCTTCGCAGCGTATCTCGCGAGAATTGGAGTCTTCCGTCTCTTTTTCTTTCCGCTCACGTTGAGATAAAACATTTACTTTTCGCAATGTGTGTCCCGCCAGTCTTTCTTCTGACTTTTAGTCTCATTGCGAGAATATCCCCTCTGACGAGAAAATTTAGTAAATTTTAACATGAAACGTAATTACTTATGCAGCGAAGCTTGATATATGTATGTTCGCAGCCGTAAGTCCTGCCCGACGTTCTTTCTCAGTTTTATTCGTCTCTTTGTTATAGTAAATCTCCGTAGCTAAAAATTATCAAGAATTCATGATATCCCCTTCAACCGGTAAAAAAATAATTAAAACAAAAATTCTACGCAGGATATTTCGTTGCTTGAATTTTAATGAGGGCTTCTTTTACCGATATATTATAATATGATATCAATAATTTTCGTAAAGAGCTCTAATAATCATTAATTTCTCTTTATACAAAAGCTAGTCTACGACGTACATGCATTAAAAAAGAACTTTCACTTCATATATATCAAAATGAAAATTATTTAAATATTCATATATATATGAAAATTATTTAAAAAAACGCTTAAACATTAATAAATTTAACTGCCAATCATTCTTTTCAGTAACGAATTATTAATATAAGAATATCCTTTGAAGTCGCACTTTTTACAATTTATCTTAATAGAAGCTTTTTTTTTTTCATTTGCGATCATCCATGTGAATCTCTTTTGAAATGGGACACAAACGTGTCTTCCGTGTTCTACAAACGTCCGAAATTTGACACACGTGTTACAGACATGATGTGTAGAGGTTCACCTGACCTCTCATGCGAATATTAACAGCAACGTATGGACGATATTCGGCCGATAAGCTCTGACGGCTGGTTGAAACTCACCACACTGCCTCTGCAGTTCATCAGATCTTGGCACAATAAACACCGTGTCGTCTTCTTTCAAAACTTGCAAACTGCACGGACCATGAATCACGGCATCTTGTAAACGGATCCACCGATCCTCGTTCCTCTCGATTCCCGCATCGTACGCACCGGAAATAAGCTCCCCGGCACAATGTCAGTGAGCGGTATACTGTTTCATTGTCGATAGCATTGACTTCCGAATCTCATGGCATCGACAAAGCTACACGAGAGAGCTTCACGGAAAATTTATCCTTCGATTATTCGTCTCACGCGCGAATAGTTCACTTCCTCCAAAAGTTAAAATTGCCGCTTGAAGGGACTCCCAGAAAGCGCAATAAATAAATGAATGATAAATGAATAAAATAGCTGAAAATAATATATATATAATAATTGAATAAGTAAAAAAGTTGAAATGAATTTATTGCGAGAGTATAATGGATGACATTTTTTCATATCTTACGAATTTTTGATAATAGAAATTTTACAATAATTAATTTGTGTGTATATCATTTTTAATAATATCAATTACGTTTATAGAAATTCTAGAAAATTTTTTTTTTTTAATGTTAAACCAGTTATAACTACCAGATTAAAAAAAAATTAGTTTTTTAACCTTTTGAAAATTAATCTTGGATTTTTACAAGTTTCATAAAAATTATTGTTTCAGTTATAGTAATCTATTTCATGAATTGTTAATTATTTTACAATAATTTCAAATCTGTAAGATTTTTGTTATAAACAATTTGAAAAAAATTTTAAAACCCGTTATTAATCAATTTTTGTGTAACGATATATTCCAGATATTTTTCGCGATGTTACATCCGACTCAGTCATTTGGACTCTTGTTCATGCTTTAACGAGCTATATTCCTATTGCAAAATGTACTTTTAAATTGTGTTTGCTCTCGTTGCTGATTGAAATGGAAGCGCTCAACTCGTCACACTACCAGCGTGAAATGTATTATCGTTGTGAATATATTATTCACGAATCATCAAAAGTGAACATAAAATAATAAATTAATATCAAGTGATATTTAGTCAACGTGTTGGCTAAAAACAATGGCTTTATAATAATCCGTAAATAAAGCACATTCCGTGTTTTCAACTTTCGAAGCGGTATTATTGAATGATCAATGAAAATGCTCTCTTTCGAATGCTTTCAAGCGCTTTCTCGTGATATTACATCAATATTTTTATCAAGATCTTTCTCGAAGAAGGATCTGCAAACAGGAATATTCCATAAAGGAAAAAGGATTCAAAAATCTCTCTTTGCATTTCTCGATAAAAACATTGCGTAAAAATAGTTTTCTTATACATATGATGAATATTTCAACATGTTGTATATAATAGCGTACTTTGTAATGTAATGTACATTATTTAAAATGTTTTTAATACATATTTTTAATAATTAATTTTTCTCATGTAGAATTTTTAGAATATTTTTATAAACTAAAAAAATAAAAGTGTATTAATCATCAATCTAATTTCACAAATCTTTTAAAATACGTCAGAATTATTTTGTATGATTTACGAAACTAATACGGCAACCAATTAAGCAAGAAATATCTCGTAAAATTATCAAATTAATTCTAGAACTAATAGACTCATAATTCTCTTCACAAACCGAAGGAAAATGGAAGAAGAGAATAACGCTGTCACGGAGTGGAGTAAGTTTGATTATCAAGATGTTGTATTGGGAAATATATCGGTCGTAAGTTTCGCAGAGAGAGAAAGAGAGAAAGAGAGAGAGAGAGAGAGAGAGAGAGAGGGAGGGGGGCTGTTCCAATTTGTATTAATAACGTTTTCAAATGCAAGCAAATGAGCGTAAGATACGGAAATCGGTGAAGTTCTCATCGTCGTCATCATCGTTCTTTACACAAACGACGAACTACAACGTGCAGGCGCATCATCTTCCTTTCTCCTGTTCCTCCGTGCATCCTACGCAATGCTATTAAGCTTTCGGCTTTGGCGAAGAGAGCACTTTCGTCTTAGCTAACTGCAATTTAATTTTAATTATGGTTGAGAGAAACCGGGTTTCCAGCTATAATATCCAGCCTCGGGGAGCAGAGCGCCATGAAATTTTTATCTCATCGAAATGCGCAATAAATCTCGCGATAAAAATCCGCAACGGCTGCATCTCCGCGCAACGATGCGCTTAGCGGTGGAGCGAAGAAGGGTGAAATATTCTCAATGTACACGAAGTGTCGCACGATATAAAAAAGGAAGTTTCTTACGGGACTCAGATTAAGATTAAGATCTTATAATATTCTACAAGTAGAACAGTACGTGCAAAAATATCGTAATAATAATAATACAATAAAATTGTATTCGCATTCAACTTTTTTATACACACCTGCAAAAAAATGCAAACGATATGGCACACAAAAAATAATTTAAACAGTGAAACGTAAGTAGTAAGCAAATCGACATTTTGGATTTACTACTGCTTTCTTTTGTATGCCATATAATCTTTAGAAAAATTAAAGTTACGTCTCATCTGTGTTGCGGAGGATATCGCGGAGGATATCGCGCCATTACTGATCCGATATTCCTCAGTTTCTCGAAGCCACTTTGCCAGCTAAAATGCTCTCTGTGTATTACTTTAACCTGCTGTAAGAGCAATTTGATCAGGATAAACGGGCGATCGATTGCGATAACGAACATAATGACGTTTTTGGCAGCCATTTCTTTTGCATGAAGCGCCACGTTTTATGCCTTTACATCAAACTAGGATATAGGAAACGTAATAAAAGAGAGAAGCCTCATTAACTTTCTGCCTAACCCTTCTCTTCCCTTCGTAATTTCGCTCCGCTGTCCGAAAATTTACATGGCCGAAATTTTCTCTCTCCACCCGTAAAGTTGGAATCACCTGGAAATTCGTCGGCGGACCGGATGGGCAGTCAGCTATTTCGACTGACAGTTTAACCGGCTATATAAGAGGTCAGCTCTCGCAATCGCATCTCGTCAGCGACACACCGCGTGATGCATGCCGTGTAATAGATGTGAAAATGTCCGCTTGCGTTTGTCGGATCGAATTCGGCCGAAAACGATGCTTATCGGAATTATGATACCGTTCTCCGAATGAACATGAAAAGCAAATCTAACGAGCGAACGCAAATAAGCGCTGGTGCTCCGGTAGCTGGAGCTATTACGATTTCAAAGTGATCTCTCTCTCTCTCTCTCTCTCTCTCTCTCTCTCTCTCTCTCTTGCATTTCGCTTTCTTTTTTCACCTCGCAGGATACTTAATTAAGCTACGGAAATACCGAAGTAACGTAAATGGATGTTACGGGGAGATAGGTACGAGCGATTGGAAAAGTTTCCACAATTTTTTCAAAGCTATCTCGCGGGTTGCTAATCAACTCCTTTAACTGCTTCGCAAGCTGCCCATTGCCTTGCTAAAATCTTTCGGATTAAAATGGAAGAAATGATATATAGGTTAAAGAAAAAATGTTTATGTAAAAAATGTTTTAATACAATTTAATATACTGTGACACAATAGCAAGGACTCAATACTGATCATTTCGTGAGTCCCATAATTATGCACAATGGTTCACCTTCTTATTTTTCACTCTACTACTAAAGTTGCTTTCCATTTACATCGATTCTTAGATAATTCTCATTTATGACGTCATAACTGAGTTGAATGCACGTTCCTTTTGCATTCTGACAATTGAGATTTAACTATAAAAACTAGTTTTTATCTATAATTTGCACAAGATCGAGACGCTGTGCTTTAAGCCTTGATTGCCAACTTTGACTGTCGACCAATAATGAACCAATAAGACTGATTCAACGTGATTGGTCCATTATTAGTCGGTAATCAGGTCGGCTTGCAGAATCGGTAGTCCGATACGGGCTTTAGTGAGTTTTGTAAACTTATTTTAAAGTGAGGTTATGAATCTATGATGACATGTAATAACTTTTTACCAAAGTAAGCAAATAGTGACATCATTAATATGATAGCATTTTCTCTTGGGATGAGAACACTGAGTGTAACTTCGCACTGCACTGCAGTTGCGTGTAAGTACTGCATCAGTGTTGCATTACACAAGTGTACATACATCATGGTGTACACTACTTCATGCTATCGTGTTTAATTCTGCTGCCGGTTGACTTCCATTTTCAAATTTTTAATGTCACACTGGCTCTACACCGTCTCTTTGAGATCGTGTAGCAAAATCCTACTTTGTGCATAAAATTTGCACCACACTATAGCTACGGAAACACGTTACACTGAATGAATTCGCCTACCACCAGCCAAAGAAATACCCTGTCTGAGTTGCACTGATGGGCGATAGTGCAGCCAAGGAAAAACGCTATGAGTATAAAATACTCAGCTTTAGACCCAATTTCACTTGTATTTAAATGGAAAGCAACTAATGATTCCATCCCCCTCGTGCATTCACAAAACGATTGTCCAATCGAGGACTTTTTGATTTGGGCAAAGTTCAAAAACGTACGATTCTGTTTCTGTTGCAGACATGAGCATCCTTGTTTTTAATGGTTTTCTATTACTGGGTTTCGTTGTGGCCTCGGTACCGGATGTTTTAGTATTGGGTTCGCCAGGCTCGCAACTCGTCAATGGGGACACTCCTATGAAGAAATGCCGATACAACAGGATGAATACCTACTCGATGCTGGAAGCATCCTGCTCGAATTTGGAGTTGCATGATATCCCGACGAATCTAAAGGCTGACATACAGGTAAGATTATCAATAAATATCGTCAATCTGTTCTTATATTAATTGAATATAATAAATATATATATTATATTTTGTACGAATCAAAAGTCGAAGTACACATCGAGTATCTTTTCTTTGTTATTTCAATTACAATAATTCGTATAAAATAGAAACTAATAAAAAAGTTTACATTAAACTATACTAAAAATTATAGCAATCTTTTTTATTTCTCTTCGTTCTCTGTCTTCCCTTTTTCTTTATTTAATTTTATATTATACGCGAAAGATTAAGCAAAACGCTTAATATTAAAAGTTTAAATGAAAAATGTACAAAAGAAGTAGTTCCAACAATAAGAATTAAGATGTATAATAAGAGTTAATAAGAGTTAATAATTAAGATAATTTATTATTTTTTTTTACTTTCAAATTTTTTAACTGTCCAAGTTTCTTTTGCACAGTCGTTATAGTTTTATTATCTCAACTCTTATTATATTAATTCTTACTCTATATCTTAATTCTTATTACTAAAACCTCATATTAAATAAAATAGAATTAGTTATAACTAAAAAAAGTAGAATTTTTGGAATATTATATTAAACATATATTCCCTTTTGTGCTCTCTTGTTTATTTCACGTTATTTACATCAAAAGAGGTAAATCTGGTAACCTTAATTTACAAAGGATACACAAGACTGACTTGCGAGACGGATTGATGTCCCAGCAGGTTAACGCGTGCGCTGTCTTGTAACGCGTACTTCATAACAGCATTACAGAAGTTTCGCTTTATCAATGTCGACGATAAAATGTTTATACTTGTTGATACCTTTTCGAAGACGCCTTTGTTGATCACTGTTTTATTTTTTTAACGATATTTCTTTTGCGGTAATAATACATTACGCGCTTTATGTAATATTAAAGCGATGATAAATCTGTCTTTGAGCCCTTTAATTCGTACATTGTTAACGACTTTATGTGCGAATAATTAATCACTTTCTCCAGTCGGATATTTCTACGGTATCACAACGCGAGCCTTTGTAGCTATAATCTAACGAAATATTTTTGCATGCATGTTCCTTTCCGGAGCTTAAATCTTTTCATCGCTTTCCATGTCCGCTATTTTTCTTTTTCTTCCTTCAATTGTATCCGTCCGATACAACCGTAAATCCCCGTACGTCTACTACTATACTTTCGTACTTTGGTTGGTAAACTTGCCTCCCGATGAATCCCAGGCAAAACTCCAGACATGCTAAATCCGGAGATTGGGTTGTCCAGGGTCACGAGGATGGATGCATTCCGCAATACACTTGAGAAAATTTAGTCGTGCAGAGATATTACCAATGCTCTAACATTTGATCTTTCGTATCGGATGAGCAACCGAGAGCAATTTCATTGCAAATTTTCTTTGACCTGATCCAATTGAGTTTCCTTCAAGCTACACTTCGTGTCGATAAATAATTTTTTGTAAATAAAAATTCAACTTGATAATATTATAAAAGATTTTAATATCTATTCAGTCTCAATCTCTTATTTTTCGTTTCAAACGAAATTTGTCTTAATAGAATGCTTTTTTTGATTCGATCTTGAATCACTTTATTAAATTGTTATTAAAGAGAACATTAATTTACATTGAAAAATCCTCCATTAAATGTGCACTTGTGGGAATTACATGTAAATCTGTGCAATCACATATATGAATTAGCGCGCATAAAGAGTTGTTTATACATTCAATCGACAAAGCTAACTCGTACGTAGAATTTAATGGATGCGTTCGCAGAAATATCAGACATACTAATTTCAAAGTTAAGTCTGCACGATGTAAACGTTAACAAAGATTCTTTTAAATATCCCAAGATGTTTACAAATGTGTCTTAAATGAAATAAAGAAGAGAAGTAAAGTAGATTTTATCTCATTATTTATCTTATAAGCAGTTCAAATTCTTAAAATAAATAAAGCACCAAGAATAAGTAGTCCATTTTTCAATTAATTTAAAATCTATTTCATCTTAATAGAAGTTGTGTTGAAAATATCTAATATTCTCTCTTTCTCTCTCTCTCTCTCTCTCTCATAATTATATGAAATAAATAAATTAATCATTCTTGATTAATGAAACACTGCAAGACTTGTAATTTTGCAAATCAGTATGATCGATACCGAAACTCTGTAACAAGCAAAAAGTTGCATGCGAGGTTTATTAAATTAATATATAAATAAAAAGCATTGAAAGATTCGTATATTTCTTCATTGCGTTTACATATCAAGAGTCTGCGTCAAAGAAATCATAATATCTCGTGTTCTTGTATTATTGAATTAATTACCATTAATTCTTCTCGTTGACCGGCTAATCTGACAAATGCATCTTTACGGAAACAAAGATCTTATTGATAAATTCCGGTCTCTTTCCATCCAACGGAATTACCATTCTTTTTATCTCGAAACGTTTTTACTAACAGAAATCTGATAAATGACGTGAATGGTATGATAATTTTTATTTAAGAAACACATTGCGTGTCTTTAGAAAAGAGCTATTAAAATAATATTTTTGTTTATTTTATTCTTACACATATATATATTATTTATTATTTTTTCATTGTAATTAATGTACCTATTACTAAACTCTGATATTACTGGATATTGAAATTATATAAGATTTTAACGTTTTCCAATCCAATTTAGTTGAACGATGTATGTTTATTATTTTTATTTATACAGACAATCTTTTTATAAACATATATATGTTTTCCTGTTTTTGTAATCTTTTTATGTCTTGTTTAATTAATATGCATATATTTGATGGAAATTTTTGTTATAGGTACTGGATGTTACTGTGAATCGATTGAGAGAGTTGACGAACGATAGTCTGACCTCTTATAAAAGCTTAGCCTATATCTATCTGGGTGACAATTTTATCCAAAATATCGAGGAAGGAGCCTTTGCCAAACAGAAGTATCTGGAAGTGCTAGATCTTTCACAAAACGGTTGTGACACTCTGCCAAAGAGCCTCTTCCAACTGCCGTATCTCCGCACGCTTTATCTCGGTTACAACAAGCTTACCGACTCAGTGTTCAAGATGGAAGTTACCTCGCCCATCCAGATGTTACAGTTGACCAGGAATAAGCTCACCAAGATCCCATATATCGGCCCTCAGCCGACCCTTGTCTCCCTTAACGTATCCGAGAATCTGATCACCTCGGTTGATACCGAGGATCTGGCGCCGTTCTGCTCACTGAAATTGCTCGATCTCTCGCGGAACATAATCAAATTCAACAGCGCTGCGAATGGTTGCGAATGCGAAATGTTGAATGCCTGGGTGAAGCTACATCAGATCAAGATGAAGCCAATTTTTTTCAATTGCACCAACTCGAACATCATAACCGAGGAATGCACCAATTTGCAATTCAGCAATCGAACGTACGAATTATATAACCAGTGTTCGATCATAATACAGCAGAAGGTGGAGACTGAAAAGGCCCGCTCAGTCTGGATACTGGTAGTCACGTGTGTTTCGGGATTCCTTTTCATCGTCTTCACGGTGCTGTGCTGCGTGCACAAGCGGAATCGCAGGCGACGCAGGAAGCAAAAAGAACAACAGCAATTAGCAGCGAACAATGCCAACACTGAGTTACTAAATAGCAATTTGACAACCGGTAATTCGTGAAATAATCGCCGAAACGTACAACAATAAAAATTGTAGAGAATTCTGTGTCGATGCCGAGAGGAGTACAGCTTTATACGAATCGCGAGGAAACGAAAGTTGAGGAGTTATCGACTTTGAAAAAAAAAATTAACGATGTTCAAAGTATTTGAGATACCTGTTGGTATTTATTGAGAGTTTAAGCAACGGATTCAGAGAGAGAATTTAATTGGATATATCGACAGATACGTGCCTAACAGTTTGTATCTGATCATTAATATACATTTACATTCGCAAAAATGTTCAATAAATGTGAGATATACACTAGCCTCATAAAGCATGAACAATATAATACAAATTCGTTACCATCCAAAATATCGAGCGAAATGTGATTAGATTTTACTTAAGTAATTAGATTACTTAAGACTCCGAAAAGAAGCGCAGCCATCGAAAGTAACCAATGGAACTTCGTGAAGACTATGCTTACAAGATATAAACGCGTTAACTTATAAAATGTGTAAATGTTCTATATTGTGTTCACACAATATATATATAAATATATATAATGGTTACAATATATACATATAAGATCTATGTGAATGTGATGGATTTTCAAGAACTCTGCGTGTTTTGAACAAATATATTCATCTCATTATACTCTTTGCGACGATAGAAACTACCGATTTTGATTTTGATCGAACAAATCTTGGAAATCGGTCGCGCTCATTATCATGCTTTTGTCAATGCAATAGCAATGCGAAGGGTAACATTTATTGCACGGTACTTAACGAAGAGTTTTCTTTCAAAAGATATTGCGATATCAAAGTAGATTCTTTTATCCAAGTATTAATTATATGATGTTGATTTTATTTTTTGTCAGAATCCTCTCTGTCTTTTTTTCTCACATTTTATAATTTTGTATGATGGCATTTTTATTTATTTTTTAAGCTAAGAATAGGTAAGATTTTATGTGTATTTATTTATAAAAATATATAGTGTATACAACATTACATCGTAGTAGACTAACAAAATTTATGCAATCTTATTTCTTGAAATTAGTTTTTTTCTTTCTGTTTTTCTGAAACATTTCCATTATGTGGATACATAGGTACGTTACCGTAGTTATTATATTTAAAGAATAAAGTTAAGTTATATGTAATTCGTTACTTATACTTCATAATATATATAACTATATTACAGTTAATTATTATACTATAGTTATAATATTACGAAACTCTATATATATGTATATAAATTATGAAGTATATGTATACTTACCT
>NW_017259575.1:884646-887229 GCF_001594045.1 Atta colombica | reverse complement strand
CACACACACACACACACACACACACACAATACACAGGGTGTCTCAGAAATAAAGTAGGAGCCGCATTGAGGGTATAGAATGAGTCAAGGGGAACAAAAAAGTTTGATACTATTTTGAGATATTCACTGTAGTTTTCGAATTAAAAAAGAAAACTGTAGTAACGACTCATCGCGCCTCACTCGCGATGGCGCGCCGCCGCTGTCGAGTGAGGCGCAATGGGCCGTGCTACGAATTCGCGCAACGTGGGTCCAGCGCACATTGACTTATGTTTTCTTTTTTAATTCGAAAACTACACCGAATATCTTAAAATGATATCAAACTTTTGTTCCCCTTGACACTCATTCTATGCCTCCAATGCGGCTCCTATCCTATTTCTGAGACATCCTGTATATATACAATATATATATATATATATATACAGGATGGCATCCAATTTCAGCCCTATCTGTCCTAGAGCGAACTAAATTGTGTCGAAAAGTCGTCTACCATTTCGCAATGCTCGCAATAGTTAATCGCACGAGATATCAATATTCAAAGATAACCGAATAAGCGCGTCCACCCGATCTACTATACTTTAATCCGCTCTACCTGCTCAGGACGGGCGAAACCAAAACTTGGAGACACCCTGTATATTGGTGCAGAGTCAATTCATTTTTAGAATATGAAATATTACAGATTCGTATCATGAATGCGAAATGTTGCCCAGCTTAGTTCCTAATATTTATTTCATACGGGTGCAGAGATGATCATTTTTTATTTCATCATAATATCGTAAAGCGAATAGAATAATTGTACCATCGAAATAACGCAACATTACGTAAATGTGACGCGCGTGTTACGATATATCAAAGAACTTTTATACTAATTTCCATGTTACCTTTTAATATATGCGAAGGACCTTTGTATATGTATTGTATGTACAGAGATATTAATAAAACTTCAATAAAATGATCTTCAGTGAAATTTAATCTTTAAAAATCCAAACTAGTCTCAGATTTTTCTCAAGATGGCACATATTTAAGATTTCTAACTCAAAAACTGAAGGAATAGTAAAAAAATCAATTCGATTTGTGAAAGTTAATGACTTATATATGTTTAATGAGATAAACAAATCTTTTTATATATAAATATCTTTATACATATATCTAAATTTTTTAAAAATTCAGCGAATCAAATTTTTAATAAAAAAATACACTCAATTTTTTTATTCTAAGGAATTGAGCCATGTCCTTATTCTAAAATTTTTTTCCTTCAATCCTTTTATTTCAATAACATTTCAATAAAAATTATTTCACTGTCTCATTTAAATAGTAAAAGACGCAAGAGATGTAAGAGAGGAAATAAATCATTTAAAAAGGGGAAATAGTTTATTTAGAATAGAAATTCTTAAAATGGAGGTAATTAACTGTACATACAAAACTGACGAAACAAGACAATTTTATTGGCAGAATACATTTTTAAATTGATGAATTTTATTATAAAATTGAACTAACATTGAAAATATCTATCGACTCTTAATAATTCACGTGAAAGTGCATCTGTTCAATGTGATAAAATAGTGTTCTTATATAAAGAGAAGGAAATTTTTCCCTATAAACCGGCTACAAGTATTTAACCGATTTATGTAGATAAATACGAACAGTTTGCCCGTTTAAATTTTTTCGATTCTTTTAATTCTATCAAAAAACTTATTCTAACTTAACGTTCGCCTAAAAACAGCTGCTGTCACTATCGTGAAAAATAAGAATCACGAGTACATTTGTACGTTAATTTGTGATTTTATTATTAGTATAAATGATATAAAGCTGAATACAATTAAGAAAAATCATGTTGAATGCACAGGTGGGCGCGATTGTAGGAACAAATACGTTTCCTCTATTTTCCACGAAATTATTCTGTAGAAAGATCAACTGAACAATGGCAATATTTGTGCAATTTGATGCACAATTTCGCGTCTTGTCACGGCTGAAGAATACACTCCTTCATTGACATATATAAATATATAGCGTTCGGTTAAATATTATTCAGTCGGAAAGTAGAAATAATATTCAATCGAACGTTTAATCGAGCGTTTTTTTCGGCGTTTACTAAGAGATGAAACTGTCCATCTAATTGACAGTCATACATCTATCATATTTAGCTTTCCCACAGTCTCAAATTATTATCGTGCTTAAAAGAACAAATACTGATAACACAATCGCTTTTTTTAATGTTTTCCTATTGGACGAAATGAACAAACATAAACAGTTATCACAAATTAAGAAATTAATAATTAAAACACTCGAAGCATCTACTTCGGTACAATTTGATGAGAGCACAGACAGATTAATAATGATGATAACCGTGAACTTGTAACGTAATATACAACATGGAGAGGAAGAAGTTTGCTGAATACAAACGTACATTAATATCCGTCTTTACTCGTTAATCATTCTATGGCTGTGGGTTTAACAGAATATAATAGCATGGTTCCTCTTTTTCTTATTTCATTGTAATGAATAGAGATTGATAAATGCAAAAAAAAAAACGTATTTCATTCACATCACGAAACCCATTTGTTAAGTTTGATTTGAACTCTTGTCG
>NW_017259575.1:877613-884546 GCF_001594045.1 Atta colombica | reverse complement strand
ATATATATATATATATATAAAATTCTATTACATAAATGTAAGGAAAGTTATATAAATGTTCAACTGCAATATTCAACTCGAAGGGAAAAAGAATAAAAATAGAAAGTATGAAGATTGTTGCTACTTTTATTCTTCTTCTCTTCGAAATGAATATTAGACAAATGATCTCTTGTATTATATCTCATATATCTCTGATATTGTACTCTAAATTAATTTCTTTGTGTTAATGGCATAATCTTTTTTTATTTTCACCATTTCTAAACGGTGCTTATGGAATAAAGCCGCATTATCATACAAGCTTTTAAAATCTTTTGATATTCTTAAATTTATGATAAATTTATGTTCACATAATGTGGCAACGTTCTTCACCTTGGGGATCGCTCTGAAACATAAAATACGTGTATCTTATTAACAAAAAGAAATGAAAGAAACATAAAATAATTGAGTAAACACCGCGAATCCCAATTTGCTTAATCCACTGCGTGAATATCGACATGTCCGTTTAGTCACAGATATAAGCAAAGAATCTTATTGTTATATTTTATACGATGAAAAAGATATGCATATGCAGACGATATATGTGATATATCTCTCAGAAACATTATTTTTTCTTTACATCTTTTACATCTTTTACATACAATGATTTATATTATTGTATTAATATATGTGCAGTAATGTAGAATACATAAATATACTAAATCAGATTTATGTTATTTGTAAATGTTTTTACTATTCGCATTCTAAGTAAAGCATATATAACTTCACAAATGACTTTTTTTTAGCACTAACCCGATTTTATATATATAATATTATATATAATATTAATGACACCATGAAACTCGGAAGCAATTGACATTGATTATTAATATAACGTCAATAAAAAATGAAAATTTCGATTATCCACCGAAATACAATATAAAAATGGCAAATTTTGTAAATTTATCTATTGAGCGCAATATTCGCAAATGCAACTTTGCACCATAAAAGCTGCATTTGCTCATAAATTCGCCTAAATTCACTCTAAGAATTTTGCATTTGTATATATAATATATGTTCAGGATATTCAAACATTAATAACATATAAAATATAATCAAAATTCCTTTAAATTATTATTTATATTAGATTGAATCCCGTGTAAGAAAGAAAGCTTTAAGTATTATGTACGTAGATAATATTTGATAAAAAATATATATTTGACAATAATATCTTAATTAAAGACAATGTGGTTAATTAATGGGATGGTCATTTTATATATAACGAAGATTATATATACATATATATTAATTCTCATAAGGCATGAAATTTTAGTTAAGCGGTGAGCATCCAGGCAAAATGTTGCATGAAAACCAACAAAATATGAAGCAAAATAATTCCTATATATTATGAGTGCGGAAAGTATCGATAATGTAATGTTCGAACATCTGATAGGTTATAAAACAACTTACATAAAGTGCCCATCAGAGTCGTGTGCCCTCACCCTTAATACGGGTAGAGATATCTTCTCTATGAAACAAGAAGTGAATTGTGAAAATATTACACCCCAAAAAATTAGTTATCTATAACTGCAACACTTATTCTGTATATGTCAAATCTTCAGAAACAAATGGAAAGTAAATAATATCTAATTGTTTACAATTACATAAATATTAAATTAACTTTCATAATGCCTTAAAAACTTGAAATAAACATTATAGCCACATTGTCTTCTTCGACATTTAAAAATCAGAAAGCATAACTTTTCCAAGATTTATTATGTTACTGATTAACATTTAGTTTTCTAAAATATAGAAGTCTTTTTTATGATAATTGCACTGCTATTATAATTTGCTAGACATGATTTCGTGTATCGATAATATATCAAAATAATGCTGCAGTTAAAATATAACGCTAATGCACATCAGCGTTATATTATTATTACATCCCACTTTTTTAACATTTTTCTCTCTTAATAACATCTATTTTTATTTTAATTCCGAAAAGTAGTTTAAAGCTTTCGTTTCACTACACATTCGATATGATGTATTATGCAATAATGAAGTTTATTGCATCCTTACCTGCTGGTGATGGAGTTCTTCTGATGGTCGGAATCCTAAGCTTTCTCTGTGTCGAGACAAAGCTGTGGACAATTGCTGCCTCTTGCGCTCAGAAGTTGCCATTTCCTATTAGAAAATTTACTTAATCTCGCATCTTATCGTATATAAAATAATATAATGTTCAATAATGTAATGTTAAAACAATGTAAAATTAATCCTTAGATGCACACATAATATAACTGTCGGAAATATCTAAATGTAACTATCTCATTCAACGAGTCTTATGTTATTTTACAAAATTTATTTAAAATATATATTGATAAAAGGAAATGTATATTTAAGAATTAAATTATAATAAATAACACACGTACCTCTCCTTCAATATTTATTAATGTAGTAGTCATGTTATCTGCTACAAACCACTTCTGACCCTTCATGACGATGTTAGAAGGTGGCTCGTGCGTTGCACCAATATCAGCCGACCACACCATTACATTAGCTCCTCCATCGAGCTTTACGCTACGATGAAACTTGAAAGTGGTTTCCAAAGTACCGGCTTTGCGAATAATTTGCCATCCGCCTAAGCTTATTTCCTATTATGAAGGTTATATTTGATAAGAAGTTGGAATTAACTTAAACGAAGCTAAAATGCACATCTCCATAAGTTCTATTTATTTACCTTATTGCCCTTATTAGTAAGTTTTACGAATCGTCCTTGAGGATCCGCTTCAGTAATTTCTATGTCACCTCTAGCAGAACCTGTAACACTATATTCACTACTGCTACGTTCTTCGCTTTCTTCCAACAAAGTCCGTTTTCGTTTGCCACCTCTGAGAGGAGTATGTCTGGACGGAGTTGTTCTAGACAAAGACGTGTTCGTCGACTGCATAGGTGTAATGTTTAATCTAGAATTGAAGTAAATTCACTTAAATTAATTATATCAATAACATCAATAGGGAGTTAATACTAATTTGTATGTTAGTTTTTATCAAAATGTCAATTTGACAAACTATTTTTCACTATTCCCTTTCTTTCCGTAATATCTAACAAATTCAACTTTTTTTTTTTTAAGAAGAACCATTCACATAGCCTATTTATTTTTGAGAAATTTATCAATATAACAAATAAAATTTTATTGAAACAAGAAGATAAGTAGTTGTTTTAATGATATTATTGAATAAACAAAATTATTTTCAATTAAGATAATGTTGTCGATATAACATGACTTTTTTTCAGTATAATTATTTTTTATACCGTGAAGTCTTAAGGTTTTCGTTCTATATATTCTAGCAAAGTTGCATCAATTATATTAATTAATGTGCAAATTGTAAAATACATTTAGTTACATTATGAGCGATTTAAATCTTAATCCAATTTGATATATTTAAATTTCATTTCTTTAAATTTATACTAAAGATGACCTAAAACGTAAGATCGAAACATTTATCGATATTTTTAAATTGATATTTCAATAAACTAACTCACACACAAAAAACTAAAGTTGGCTCAATATAATTAATTTTATTCATATTGAAGATATGAATAAAATGAAGATTGACTTGAGATTGATTTTTAATTGTTTCGCATATTAACTCTAGTATATGTAATATCGTTTCAAATTTGCAGAAATTATGATTTTGACTCACCTCGCCTCTTCACTTTCAAGCAATTTGCGATACGCAGCAATTTCCAAATCAAGGGCTACTTTAATATCCATAAGATCATGATATTCTTGTAATTGTTGAGCCATTTCATCTCGCATACGTGATAATTCCGCTTCCAGTGCAGCCAAACTGTCTGCATAACGAGAACGTTCGTTTTCTCTTGCATTCTCCATGTCCCTATCGAAAACGATTTTATATTTATACATTTATACATTTTATACTTATATAAAATAATATTATTATTTATATATAATATTATTTATGCAAAAATAATTATCAGACAATTTTTTTCTATTAATTCTTATATACATATATTGCCTTTTTATTTCAAAGTGAAACTCACAGTGTGAGAGTTGTGGACTTAAAGAAATTATTTTCATTTAAATCTCTTTTTTATACACGAAAAATTTTATAAAGAAAGATTACCTAATGCGTGCACTAAGAGCGTTGTTAGCTGCTTCGAGTTCGCTGATTCTTGAATTAAGTCCTTCGTTTCGAGAGCGAGTCTGTCTCAATTCCTCGGTTGCCATGTTAGCGACTCCGCTATTACGTTGAGCATGAGATGCCAAATTCTTGATTTTATTTTCATATAAAAGCTCAATCTCTTCTCGATTAGCACGCATTTGCGCCTCATGCTGTTCGCGTAATTCTTGCAAGGATTGCTGCAGTTTAGCTTCATATTGCTCCGCGAGACGACCATCGATCTCCGATATTTCAACCTGAAATGCAATTATAATATAAATTATTTCGAAGAACTAACTAGGAATTAACGAAAAATTATACTAAAATTGGGAGCTTTTATGCCGACCGAAAATTTGATTTATCTTTCATCTATTTTTTTCCAGTCAGATTTAAGATTATATTGTTAATATTAAAATAATATTCATTAAGTTTTTAAAAATGACAATAAATGATTTATTTATCATAAAACACAGATGTAAATTATAAATTTTTATATAAACAAAAATTATTGATAAATATATTATGTAACTGCAATAAAATTGAATTGTTTTCAGTAAAATTTTCAAATCAATTTTTTTCATTGCTTGTCAATGTTAATAAAAAAATTTTCTTAACTAATGACATATTTATGATAATGCAACAGGGCTTGAAAGAAAATGTTGTTTCAAATAATTACTTACTTGTCGTCTTGTACGAGTCTCTGTAAGTTCTTGCTGATAAACTTGGTCCTTGAAACTGATGTCTTCTTTGAGACTCTGAATATTATTTTCGAGATCGATTCGCTGAAGAGTTTCTTCCTCTAGGTGCTTACGAGCATCATCCAGCAATGTTTTCAATCGATCTATTTCCTTTTCCGAATCTCGATCTTTCTCGGCTAACTTCTTACGTTCTGCCTGCGACTGATTGAACTGCGACTGTAAGTCGCTGCAGCGCGTCTCAAATATCATTACATTTCGTTCTGCTATCTGTAGATCTTTTGTTTTCTTGTCCAATCTGAAACAAATGATAAATATCAATTATATAGTATTTATTTCTATTAGCATTATATCTTTCATCTTTAAACTTCTACTATATTTCTTTAACAATCAATTATAACTTTTAGTAGCGATTACTTGTCAAGATTGTCTTCACATCCTTACACGAACGAAGGAATGCAACATGTACATTCGATTGTATAACAATACAAAAAAAATATAATGAGCATTCTATTAGCTCTCTTAAATAATGCCTTGTTTATTGGCTAAGTAAACAGATACAATGCTAAATTAAATTGGACAAATTATTAACAGAAGATGAAATGTTTCTGATTCAGACAGTTTTAACCTCGAAACGCAAAAAACAAATTTTTTTCGAGAATTTATGTACAAGATCGAATTTTTTATTAACGGATTTCTGCGAAAGTTCTTTAAACATAAAATTCTCAGAACATCGTCTTGCTATCCTTGGCCTACTGCCTTAAAACAGGCAACACCGAATGATGCTACATCTATTCTCGTGAAATAATATCTTTTCCCGCTATGGTATATCCTCAGAAAGTATCATAGATAGCTTCACCACAAATCCTTGCTTTGCATTAAATTAAAAAAAAACAATTCGAGGAAGAAAAAACGAAGAAAGAAGAATAACAGTTAAAAGATACATTAAAAGATACGTTATAAATTGAATCTATTAAATTTAATCCTTTCCTCGCGGAATCTGTACTTTCATTCCGCGAATTCCTGTATTCTATAGATAGTTTGCAGACGATGTGCTAATTTTGTAAGATATAACGTGCAAGTTCATTACAGTTTAATTATGATTCAAATTCGTTTTCATTTACGACATACTGCTGTGCCGGTTCGCAAGGAAGCCACGCACCGGGTAGGAGAGAGCGCGCGTTTCTATTTCAAGCGATGCACGACCCACATTGAGAATTTTATTTTCTGCTAGTGGCCCGGACGTGTCTTTAATATTCGTCCGTTCGCCTCCGTCCCTCACCCGATTTTCAAGACAAGAAAATAACGTGCGCTCCGGAAAGCTGCATATACATTTCCTCGCAAGAAGTGCGTCAGCTGTTAATTAACTTATGGCGACCTTAAGTTAATGATCATTCTCCAACGATACCCAGCTGAAAATTTATGAACCTTCAGTAAAATAAGATTTGTTGCAGACTGTGATCATTTGTTATGACGATTTGTAATTAAATATTAAAACAGACATATCTTTCGTAACATAATTATATATTTCATACAATTACTAATAATTTAATAGTAATTATATAAATCTTCGTACTAAATATGTAATCGGCGATAAATCATTTGAAAGAAATGGGAAGATGCGTTCAAGGTTGGTCTTCGTGAACTATACATCGCAAAAATGCAATAGAAAGAAAATAATAGATTCTAAAGTCACATTTTTGTCACATTGCTAAATCTTTTGTTTTTCTTGTACGATCAATGCCGTGCATTATCAGTTAGCCCAAGACAAGGTTGGATACCACTGCTCTAAACAATTGTCAAGGGAGTCTCGAGGTTTATATGGTTCTTAGGAGGGTGATGGTCGTCGCCCTCTAATTCTCTCGCGGACTAATCGGTACAAAATGCGAGACGACGAGACGCTTCAGAAGACTTGTAACGTAATGTGCATTCAGTTATGTACGCGACAGTGTCACGGGTCAAGTTTAACCGCGGATCGCTAGAATTTTGTAATTTTGCGTAAATACGCGATAATTAAAACATTGAAAACGTTCAATTTTATATGTATATACTCGTAATATATACATTATATGAACAAT